>NC_084748.1:49493652-49503652 GCF_033978785.1 Entelurus aequoreus | reverse complement strand
ACTAAGTGTCATGTAGCAGTAAGTGCTAAACAAGATATACAAACATAATAAAACAATCACCTACAGTACAATGTCTGCTCTCACTGGGATAAAGATTGATGGGATGTTTATATCTTCCCCTTTACATCAACAATTCATCATAATCCTCACATAGGGTTAAAAAAACAAGCGTCTTTTTGTGTCTTTCTGGCCCTCTCCGGGTCTAAGTTGGATGTCAAAGTTGATCAACTTGTAGGTTTATGTTCACAACCTTCTACTATCCAGGTGAGAGACATGATTTATCATCTACAATTAACTTTTACCAACTCAGAGGCCATGCAGCAGCTCATCATGTCAATAAACTAGCATAATAGTTTGTCTGTGTCAGCACTGATAATAACAATATCACTAATACTTGTTAATATTCAGGTCAGCACATGTAGATGTAGTATTGTTGGCAGTTTTTGGATGTTTTGAAATCACAATAGTGTACTCCTATTAGCTGCTTTGTTAGCCACCTCCTACTTGCTGCATTTTACGATTTAGAATGCATAAAAAAATAAAAACCTTTCTTGTCTTACATGAGGATTGTGAAGGAAAGTGCAGTTTTCCTTTTAAGTTTTCAAGAATAATGTTATAACATTTCTGCTGACAAAGCAAGGACACAAGATGTCTGACGGGTTTTTAGGAGAGAGGAGGCGTGAAAAACTTTGTTCAATAAAACCTAGCAGCGTTACCATGGTAACTGACTCCATGTTGGACTTGCCTCTCTCTCTCTGAATGCTGAAGTTGTCCTCGTTTGACATCCTCCTTCCCTTCACCTGCTTCCTGGACCCCCTGCTGGGAGTGCTTGTGACAACAATGTTGTGTTTGTGCAGCCTGATGTGTGACAACAATGTTGTGTTTGTGCAGCCTGATGTGTGACAACAATGTTGTGTTTGTGCAGCCTTATGTGTGACAACAATGTTGTGTTTGTGCAGCCTTATGTGTGACAACAATGTTGTGTTTGTGCAGCCTTATGTGTGACAACAATGTTGTGTTTGTGCAGCCTGATGTGTGACAACAATGTTGTGTTTGTGCAGCCTTATGTGTGACAACAATGTTGTGTTTGTGCAGCCTGATGTGTGACAACAATGTTGTGTTTGTGCAGCCTGATGTGTGACAACAATGTTGTGTTTGT
The DNA here is from genome assembly GCF_033978785.1 of Entelurus aequoreus. Taxonomy (NCBI): domain Eukaryota; kingdom Metazoa; phylum Chordata; class Actinopteri; order Syngnathiformes; family Syngnathidae; genus Entelurus; species Entelurus aequoreus. The sequence continues at coordinate 49,502,493 of NC_084748.1, read as the reverse complement.
GCAGCCTGATGTGTGACAACAATGTTGTGTTTGTGCAGCCTTATGTGTGACAACAATGTTGTGTTTGTGCAGCCTGATGTGTGACAACAATGTTGTGTTTGTGCAGCCTGATGTGTGACAACAACGTTGTGTTTGTGCAGCCTGATGTGTGACAACAATGTTGTGTTTGTGCAGCCTTATGTGTGACAACAATGTTGTGTTTGTGCAGCCTGATGTGTGACAACAATGTTGTGTTTGTGCAGCCCGCTTCCAGGTGGAGGTGTGCAGCCTGATGTGTGACAAGTTAAAGCTGAGCACCTGGAAGGTCCAGCTAGCTGTTCTGCGCTGCATGAAGGCCTACTTCTCCAAGTAAGACTTGTTCTTATTTACACATTATTGTTGTATTTATTAGTCTGTGACTTGTTGTTATTTACACATTATTGTTGTATTTATTAGTCTGTGACTTGTTATTTACACATTATTGTTGTATTTATTAGTCTGTGACTTGTTGTTATTTACACATTATTGTTGTATTTATTAGTCTGTGACTTGTTATTTACACATTATTGTTGTATTTATTAGTCTGTGACTTGTTGTTATTTACACATTGTTGTATTTATTAGTCTGTGACTTGTTGTTATTTACACATTATTGTTGTATTTATTAGTCTGTGACTTGTTGTTATTTACACATTATTGTTGTATTTATTAGTCTGTGACTTGTTATTTACACATTATTGTTGTAGTTATTAGTCTGTGACTTGTTATTTACACATTGTTGTATTTATTAGTCTGTGACTTGTTGTTATTTACACATTATTGTTGTATTTATTAGTCTGTGACTTGTTGTTATTTACACATTATTGTTGTATTTATTAGTCTGTGACTTGTTGTTATTTACACATTATTGTTGTATTTATTAGTCTGTGACTTGTTGTTATTTACACATTATTGTTGTATTTATTAGTCTGTGACTTGTTGTTATTTACACATTATTGTTGTATTTATTAGTCTGTGACTTGTTATTTACACATTGTTGTATTTATTAGTGTGACTTGTTATTTACACATTACTGTTGTATTTATTAGTCTGTGACTTGTTATTTACACATTACTGTTGTATTTATTAGTCGGTGACTTGTTATTTACACATTATTGTTGTATTAATTAGTGTGACTTGTTATTTACACATTATTGTTGTATTTATTAGTGTGACTTGTTATTTACACATTACTGTTGTATTTATTAGTCTGTGACTTGTTATTTACACATTACTGTTGTATTTATTAGTGTGTGACTTGTTGTTATTTACATATTATTGTTGTATTTATTAGTGTGTGACTTGTTGTTATTTACACATTATTGTTGTATTTATTAGTGTGTGACTTGTTATTTACACATTATTGTTGTATTTATTAGTGTGTGACTTGTTATTTACACATTATTTTTGTATTTACTGCATATTTAGTGTGTGACTTGCTTTCTTTCTGCAGATTATTGTTGTTGGACAAGGACAAAAGTGACATGAGCACCCTGTCGGCCATCTTGACACACACTTGTGCTGCTCTCACTCATCCTTTAGGTAAACAACATCATCACTTTAGTGTCCAAACTCATCCTTTAGGTAAACAACATCATTACTTTAGTGTCCAAACTCATCCTTTAGGTAAACAACATCATCACTTTAGTGTCCAAACTCATCCTTTAGGTAAACAACATCATTACTTTAGTGTCCAAACTCATCCTTTAGGTAAACAACATCATTACTTTAGTGTCCAAACTCATCCTTTAGGTAAACAACATCATTACTTTAGTGTCCAAACTCATCCTTTAGGTAAACAACATCATTACTTTAGTGTCCAAACTCATCCTTTAGGTAAACAACATCATTACTTTAGTGTCCAAACTCATCCTTTAGGTAAACAACATCATCACTTTAGTGTCCAAACCTTTGGACTTGGGGGCCACGAATACAAAGAAATGATGATGATGATGACATTGGGATGAAATAATTTGGTCAACAGCCAAAAGTAACTGTGTGTGTGTGTGTGTGTGTGTGTGTGTGTGTGCGTGCGTATATATATATATATATATATATATATATATTTATATATATATATATATATATATATATATATATATATATATATATATATATATATATATATATATATATTTTATATATATATATATATATATAAATATATATATATATATATACACATATAAATATATATATATATATATATATATTTTATATATATATATATATATATATATATATATATATATATATATATATATATATATATATATATATATATATATATATATATACACAGTATATACACATATATACCTGTATATACAAACCCCGTTTCCATATGAGTCGGGAAATGGTGTTAGATGTAAATATAAACGGAATACAATGATTTGCAAATCCTTTCCAAGCCATATTCAGTTGAATATGCTACAAAGACAACATATTTGATGTTCAAACTGATAAACTTTTTTTTTTTTGCAAATAATCATTAACTTTATAATTTTATGGCAGCAACACGTGCCAAAGAAGTTGGGAAAGGTGGCAATAAATACTGATAAAGTTGAGGAATGCTCATCAAACACTTATTTGGAACATCCCACAGGTGTGCAGGCTAATTGGGAACAGGTGGGTGCCATGATTGGGTGTAAAAGTAGATTCCATGAAATGCTCAGTCATTCACAAACAAGGATGGGGCGAGGGTCACCACTTTGTCAACAAATGCCTGAGCAAATTGTTGAACAGTTTAAGAACAACCTTTCTCAAGCAGCTATTGCAAAGAATTTAGGGATTTCACCATCTACGCTCCGTAATATCATCAAAGGGTTCAGAGAATGTGGAGAAATCACTGCACGTAAGCAGCTAAGCCCGTGACCTTCCATCCCTCAGGCTGTACTGCATCAACAAGCAGTGTGTAAAGGATATCACCACATGGAACACTTCAGAAACCCACTGTCAGTAACTACAGTTGGTCGCTACATCTGTAAGTGCAAGTTAAAACTCTCCTATGCAAGGCCAAAACCGTTTATCAACAACACCCAGAAACGCTGTCGTCTTCGCTGGGCCTGAGCTCATCTAAGATGGACTGATGCAAAGTGGAAAAGTGTTCTATGGTCTGACGAGTCCACATTTCTAATTGTTTTTGGAAACTGTGGACGTCGTGTCCTCCGGACCAAAGAGGAAAAGAACCATCCGGATTGTTCTATGGTGAAAGTGTAAAAGGCAGCATGTGTGATGGTATGGGGGTGTATTAGTGCCCAAGACATGGGTAACTTACACATCTGTGAAGGCACCATTAATCCTGAAAGGTACATACAGCTTTTGGAGCAACATATGTTGCCATCCAAGCAACGTTACCATGGACGCCCCTGCTTATTTCAGCAAGACAATGCCAAGCCACGTGTTACATCAACGTGGCTTCATAGTAAAAGAGTGTGGGTACTAGACTGGCCTGCCTGTAGTCCAGACATTGAAAATGTGTGGCAGCTAAAATATGAGAAGGGAGACCCCCGGACTGTTGAACAACTTAAGCTGTACATCAAGCAAGAATGGGAAAGAATTCCACTTCAAAAATGTGTCTCCTCACTTCCCAAACCTTTACTGAGTGTTGTTCAAAGGAAAGGCCATGTAACACAGTGGTGAACATGCCCTTTCCCAACTACTTTGGCACGTGTTGCAGCCATGACATTATTGTTTGCAAAAAATAAATAAAGTTTATGAGTTTGAACATCAAATATGTTGTCTTTGTAGCATATTCAACTGAATATGGCTTGAAAAGGATTTGCAAATCATTGTATTCCGTTTATATTTACATCTAACACCATTTCCCAACTCATATGGAAACGGGGTTTGTACATATATATATACATATATCTGTATATACAGTATGTATATATATATATATGTGTATATACTGTATATTTATATATATGTATACATACATATATATACACACATATATATATAAATACATATATATGTATATATATATATATATACACACATATTTATATATATATATATATATATATATATATATATATATATATATATATATTAGGGCTGCAACCAACGATTAATTTGATAATCGATTAATCTGTCGATTACTACTTCGATGAATCGATTAGTAATCGGATAAAAGAGACAAACTACATTTCTATTCTTTCCAGTATTTTATTGAAAAAAAACAGCATACTGGCACCATACTTATTTTGATTATTGTTTCTCAGCTGTTTGTACATGTTGCAGTTTATAAATAAAGGTTTATTTAAAAAAAAATATTTTTTTTTTTAAAAAGCCTCTGCGCATAGCATAGATCCAACGAATCGATGACTAAATTAATCGGCAACTATTTTTATAATTGATTTGAATCGATTTAATCGATTAGTTGTTGCAGCCCTAATATATATATATATATATATATATATATATATATATATATATATATATATATATATATATATATATATATATATATATATATGTAAGCAGGACACCCCTGCTCTAGTACTACTACTTTAACTACTACCTTCTTTTTGTTGTACTTCAAGTACTACCTTCTTTTTGTTGTCTTTGAGCAGAAAACAAAAGTTACTCGTCTGTGAGGACAGAAGCTCTTTCAGTGGTGGAACTCATTGTGAAGAGAACTGGAGGTAAGAACTTGTCAACTACACAATAGTAGTGGAGGTAAGAACTTGTCATCTACACAATAGTAGTGGAGGTAAGAACTTGTCATCTACACAATAGTAGTGGAGGTAAGAACTTGTCATCTACACAATAGTAGTGGAGGTAAGAACTTGTCAACTACACAATAGTAGTGGAGGTAAGAACTTGTCATCTACACAATAGTAGTGGAGGTAAGAACTTGTCAACTACACAATAGTAGTGGAGGTAAGAACTTGTCAACTACACAATAGTAGTGGAGGTAAGAACTTGTCAACTACACAATAGTAGTGGAGGTAAGAACTTGTCAACTACACAATAGTAGTGGAGGTAAGAACTTGTCAACTACACAATAGTAGTGGAGGTAAGAACTTGTCAACTACACAATAGTAGTGGAGGTAAGAACTTATCAACTACACAATAGTAGTGGAGGTAAGAACTTGTCAACTACACAATAGTAGTGGAGGTAAGAACTTGTCAACTACACAATAGTAGTGGAGGTAAGAACTTGTCAACTACACAATAGTAGTGGAGGTAAGAACTTGTCAACTACACAATAGTAGTGGAGGTAAGAACTTGTCATCTACACAATAGTAGTGGAGGTAAGAACTTGTCAACTACACAATAGTAGTGGAGGTAAGAACTTGTCAACTACACAATAGTAGTGGAGGTAAGAACTTGTCATCTACACAATAGTAGTGGAGGTAAGAACTTGTCATCTACACAATAGTAGTGGAGGTAAGAACTTGTCATCTACACAATAGTAGTGGAGGTAAGAACTTGTCATCTACACAATAGTAGTGGAGGTAAGAACTTGTCATCTACACAATAGTAGTGGAGGTAAGAACTTGTCATCTACACAATAGTAGTGGAGGTAAGAACTTGTCATCTACACAATAGTAGTGGAGGTAAGAACTTGTCAACTACACAATAGTAGTGGAGGTAAGAACTTGTCATCTACACAATAGTAGTGGAGGTAAGAACTTGTCATCTACACAATAGTAGTGGAGGTAAGAACTTGTCATCTACACAATAGTAGTGGAGGTAAGAACTTGTCATCTACACAATAGTAGTGGAGGTAAGAACTTGTCATCTACACAATAGTAGTGGAGGTAAGAACTTGTCATCTACACAATAGTAGTGGAGGTAAGAACTTGTCATCTACACAATAGTAGTGGAGGTAAGAACTTGTCATCTACACAATAGTAGTGGAGGTAAGAACTTGTCAACTACACAATAGTAGTGGAGGTAAGAACTTGTCATCTACACAATAGTAGTGGAGGTAAGAACTTGTCATCAACACACAACTACACAATAGTAGCGGAGGTAAGAACTTGTCATCAACACACAACTACACAATAGTAGCGGAGGTAAGAACTTGTCATCTACACACAACTACACAATAGTAGCGGAGGTAAGAACTTGTCATCTACACACAACTACACAATAGTAGCGGAGGTAAGAACTTGTCATCTACACACAACTACACAATAGTAGCGGAGGTAAGAACTTGTCATCCACACACAACTACACAATAGTAGCGGAGGTAAGAACTTGTCATCCACACACAACTACACAATAGTAGTGGAGGTAAGAACTTGTCATCTACACACAACTACACAATAGTAGAGGAGGTAAGAACTTGTCATCCACACACAACTACACAATAGTAGTGGAGGTAAGAACTTGTCATCTACACACAACTACACAATAGTAGTGGAGGTAAGAACTTGTCATCAACACACAACTACACAATAGTAGTGGAGGTAAGAACTTGTCATCAACACACAACTACACAATAGTAGTGGAGGTAAGAACTTGTCATCTACACACAACTACACAATAGTAGTGGAGGTAAGAACTTGTCATCTACACACAACTACACAATAGTAGTGGAGGTAAGAACTTGTCATCTACACACAACTACACAATAGTAGCGGAGGTAAGAACTTGTCATCCACACACAACTACACAATAGTAGCGGAGGTAAGAACTTGTCATCTACACACAACTACGCAATAGTAGCGGAGGTAAGAACTTGTCATCTACACACAACTACACAATAGTAGCGGAGGTAAGAACTTGTCATCTACACACAACTACACAGTAGTAGCGTAGGTAAGAACTTGTCATCCACACACAACTACACAATAGTAGCGGAGGTAAGAACTTGTCATCCACACACAACTACACAATAGTAGAGGAGGTAAGAACTTGTCATCTACACACAACTACACAATAGTAGTGGAGGTAAGAACTTATCATCTACACACAACTACACAATAGTAGCGTAGGTAAGAACTTGTCATCCACACACAACTACACAATAGTAGCGTAGGTAAGAACTTGTCATCCACACACAACTACACAATAGTAGCGGAGGTAAGAACTTGTCATCCACACACAACTACACAATAGTAGAGGAGGTAAGAACTTGTCATCAACACACAACTACACAATAGTAGTGGAGGTAAGAACTTGTCATCTACACACAACTACACAATAGTAGTGGAGGTAAGAACTTGTCATCTACACACAACTACACAATAGTAGTGGAGGTAAGAACTTGTCATCTACACACAACTACACAATAGTAGCGGAGGTAAGAACTTGTCATCCACACACAACTACACAATAGTAGCGTAGGTAAGAACTTGTCATCCACACACAACTACACAATAGTAGCGGAGGTAAGAACTTGTCATCTACACACAACTACGCAATAGTAGCGGAGGTAAGAACTTGTCATCTACACACAACTACACAATAGTAGCGGAGGTAAGAACTTGTCATCTACACACAACTACACAATAGTAGCGTAGGTAAGAACTTGTCATCCACACACAACTACACAATAGTAGCGGAGGTAAGAACTTGTCATCCACACACAACTACACAATAGTAGAGGAGGTAAGAACTTGTCATCTACACACAACTACACAATAGTAGTGGAGGTAAGAACTTATCATCTACACACAACTACACAATAGTAGCGGAGGTAAGAACTTGTCATCTACACACAACTACACAATAGTAGTGGAGGTAAGAACTTGTCATCTACACACAACTACACAATAGTAGTGGAGGTAAGAACTTATCATCTACACACAACTACACAATAGTAGCGGAGGTAAGAACTTGTCATCTACACACAACTACACAATAGTAGCGGAGGTAAGAACTTGTCATCTACACCACAACTACACAATAGTAGTGGAGGTAAGAACTTGTCATCCACACACAACTACACAATAGTAGTGGAGGTAAGAACTTGTCATCCACACACAACTACACAATAGTAGTGGAGGTAAGAACTTGTCATCTACACACAACTACACAATAGTAGCGTAGGTAAGAACTTGTCATCCACACACAACTACACAATAGTAGTGGAGGTAAGAACTTGTCATCCACACACAACTACACAATAGTAGTGGAGGTAAGAACTTGTCATCAACACACAACATCTTGATGAACGCACACAACATAAGTGTGTGATGTTAAACAGCATCTGAAGTGTTGTGGCAGTGTGTGTCTGAAGTGTTGTGTGTCCACAGAGAGCGAGCAGTGGCAGTGTGTGTCTGAAGTGTTGTGTGTCCACAGAAAGCGAGTAGTGGCAGTGTGTGTCTGAAGTGTTGTGTGTCCACAGAAAGCGAGCAGTGGCAGTGTGTGTCTGAAGTGTTGTGTGTCCACAGAAAGCGAGCAGTGGCAGTGTGTGTCTGAAGTGTTGTGTGTCCACAGAAAGCGAGCAGTGGCAGTGTGTGTCTGAAGTGTTGTGTGTCCACAGAAAGCGAGCAGTGGCAGTGTGTGTCTGAAGTGTTGTGTGTCCACAGAAAGCGAGCAGTGGCAGTGTGTGTCTGAAGTGTTGTGTGTCCACAGAAAGCGAGCAGTGGCAGTGTGTGTCTGAAGTGTTGTGTGTCCACAGAAAGCGAGCAGTGGCAGTGTGTGTCTGAAGTGTTGTGTGTCCACAGAAAGCGAGCAGTGGCAGTGTGTGTCTGAAGTGTTGTGTGTCCACAGAAAGCGAGCAGTGCAGTGTGTGTCTGAAGTGTTGTGTGTCCACAGAAAGCGAGCAGTGGCAGTGTGTGTCTGAAGTGTTGTGTGTCCACAGAAAGGCGAGCAGTGGCAGTGTGTGTCTGAAGTGTTGTGTGTCCACAGAAAGCGA
>NC_084748.1:49459640-49493632 GCF_033978785.1 Entelurus aequoreus | reverse complement strand
TACATACATATAAATATATATACACATATATATACAGTACATATACACACATATATATATACACATATATATACATATACACACACACACACATATATATATATATATATATATATACACACACACACACACACACACACACACACACACACACACACACACACACACACACACACACACACACACATATATAATATATATATATATATATATATATATATATATATATATATATATATATATATATATATATATATATATATATATATGTATATATATATATATATATATATATATATATATATATACTGTAAATGTATGTATATATATATGTATATAAATATATATACATAGATCTATGCAAATACATACATACATGTATGTATGTATACATACATACATACCTATATATATACATACATATACATATATATATACACATATATATATAAATATATATACATATATATGTATATAAATGGTAAATGGGTCGTACTGGTCGATACCCAGTCTGGATATCAACTTCAGGGTGTTTTCTATGCACTTCTGACATCACCACGCTAATCTTACCAACACCCAGCCTCTTTCTTTTGTCTTTGACTGACCCGACCGTCTCCAGGCTTCTAGCATCAGGCACTAGCCACGCCCACATGTCATCCTATTGGTCAACACTGAGCCTCAATCACGACCGGATTGGCTGTTCGTGGGTCACACAGAATCACTTCCGGATTAATGTATTTAATTTAAATTAATAAACGTGTATTTTTGAACAACTCCCAAATGAATGTTGCCAACACAACACGTGTGTCTGCTATCCATCACCAGACTACACCAAACAACAGTCTCCAGAGAGAAAGCAGCATTAGCATGCGTGGAACACCACACTTGTGGTTTTGTCACCAGTGTCAGATGACAACAGCAACCAAACATGTGTGCAGCGCTGGAGTGCACCTACATGCCGCATAAATAACACTTACTGCGGAATAAAAGATGAAGCGGGATCAAGGCTACTGCGAGGATTGAAAGAGACTTAAGGATAAGCTATGTCATTTTTTGAAGCGGGGGGATTCAGGGCCACATTTAGGGGTCTTAAAAGTGTGTGTGTACCAAATAAGGGCTTAAGTGTGTGTGGATTTGTGGAAGAATTGGATGGCGGTTGAAGGGATTTGAATAATGTACTGTGGTTCCACGTGGCGTACGCAGGGACTCGGTCGGTCTCTCAGTGCGTGCGAAGGCTTCTGGAACACACTTGGAGCTTGTGGGCAGGAAATGTAGGAGGCGTGCACAGACCACGCACCCTCCTTCCGACGACCAGAGAAAGGATCAACTCGGAATACACAAAAGAAGGGAGTGGAACTTTGGGAAGAAAGGAATAAACCCACTGACACTCTCGGAAGTAAGCACACCATGGAGAAGGCAAAGGATGTTCCTGAGTGGGAGCTGGTGGCATGCTGTTCAGCAGGGGGGCCAAAGGGCGGCCCGGGGGCCAATTAGGGCCCAAAGCTCATTCGTAACAAGTGCACATTTTGTAAAATACCATTACAAAAACAGTGAAGAAAAAGAGCAAACCGGTGTAATGTTATGTGAAAATGTTGCAATATTGGCACTAATAACACTAAGCTGCATGTTTTTATCTTGAAAACATCACTGCTGGAAAAATAATGTAACATATAATCAACAGTTAGATCTAAAGTTGATCTAGAGATGTACGTGTTGGAAGTAAAAATAATATATATTGATGTATGACAGGGCCGGCCCGTGGCATAGGCCGTATAGGCAAATGCTAAGGGCGCCGTCCATCAGGGGGCGCCACGCCAGTGCCACAAATGTTGGAGGACAAAAAAAAAAAAAAAAAAAGTTGGTACTATTATTTCTAAATACAAAAAAATAATCCCACGTTAATTAAAATGCAAAGTAAAGCCTATTTAATAGAAATATTATTTGTTACAACATTACGCCCCCCCCCCCCCCCAAGCACGGTGCGCCCCCTCCCTTCCCGTATCATGACTCTTTTTGGACGTCACCACTTAAAAAAAATCAACACAAGATGTCAAAACGGCCAAAACTGTCAGGTGCCCAGGGAAGAAAAAAGAGAAAAGAAGAGGAGAAACGAGAAAAAGACAGAGGTAGCAGGGAGGTAACGCTAGCCTACATTAAATTATTTGTCTGTTACAGAATGTGATAGTAACCTGGCTTTTTAGCATTAAGCTAATGTTACATGATTCGGCAATTGCTAATCAATAAATAGGTAGTTCTGTTTTAACGTCATTTTTAATATTGTGGAGGGGGCTAAATTGTTATGGAAAATAATAATGTAACGTTAGGTAAACGTCGGGTTAATATTGTGGAGGGGGCTAAATTGTTATGGAAAATAATAATGTAACGTTAGGTAAACGTCGGGTTAATATTGTGGAGGGGGCTAAATTGTTATGGAAAATAATAATGTAACGTTAGGTAAACGTCGGGTTAATATTGTGGAGGGGGCTAAATTGTTATGGAAAATAATAATGTAATTACAGTACTCCCACCTTACATTCCTCAGGGACATTTGTATTAGATCTTTTAAGCAGGTGTTTTTTGTTGACATTGTTTTTGCCTTCTGGTTAGCTAATGTTTGCCCTGCAGGTAATAGTCACTTTTCCACCCGTTTATATATTAGGTATAGTTGTAAGCCTAGTTGTTAAAGTGCACATCATTAATGCTAATTAAGCAATATCACATGAGAGGGAATGCTGTTTTTTTAATTTGAGCACTGCTGTGATTCGGTTAAAGATAATCAGAACATAACATTCTCATATAATATGTTAATTTGCTTTCTTTAAGCAAAAAAAAAAAAAGGTCAAAGACAAAGCTATTTGGTTTCTTGTGAGTATATACACTTCACTGCCGATGTGTGGGTGGGGGGCACCTAAAATCTTGCCTAGGGCGCCAGATTGGTTAGGGCCAGGCCTGATGTATGACATAATTTTAACACTTTGAGTGGGAGCCTTTTGGATCGTCTAGACCAGTGTTCTGCCGTGGGAAATGATGCAATTCCACCTAAATGGTCAAAAAAATATTGTTTGCAAACTAATAAAACGTTTGAAAGAAACAGTAGTCTATAGGCATACCTTGGTAAAATGTCTCCTCTTTAGTTTTGGGCGTACATTGGGCTGCTCAGCATATTTCACCAGTATAATAACCATTGCTAGCGTTGGTTGTAGTTGGTGTTAAGTCTTTGTTTTCTGATGGTACTGACAATAACCATATGATTGTTGTGATATTGTACACAGGCATGACATATTTCTTCCTGAAAATAGCCTAATTTCTGTGTAAAATGTGTTGGTTAGAGCAGCGTTTTTCAACCACTGTACCGCGGCACACTAGTGCTCCGCGAGATACTGTTTGGTGTGCCGTGGGAAATGACGCAACTCCACCTAACTGGTCCAAAAAATATTATTTGCAAAGCAATAAAACGTTTGAAAGGTTTGAAACAGTAGTCTATAGGCATACCTTTGGTAAAATGTCTTGGCTTTTACACTTTGCACCCTAGAACAATCCGGATGGTTCTTTTCCTCTTTGGTCCGGAGGACACCACGTCCACAGTTTCCAAAAACAATTTGAAATGTGGACTCGTCAGACCACAGAACACTTTTCCACTTTGCATCAGTCCATCTTAGATGAGCTCGGGCCCAGCGAAGCCGGTGGCGTTTCTGGGTGTTGTTGATAAATGGCTTTGGCTTTGCATAGTAGAGTTTTAACTTGCACTTGCAGATGTAGCGACCGACTGTAGTTACTGACAGTGGGTTTCTGAAGTGTTCCTGAGCCCATGTGGTGATATCCTTTACACACCGATGTCATTTTTTTGATGCAGCACCGCCTGAGGGATCCAAGGTGTGTAATATCGTGGCTTACGTGCAGTGATTTCTACAGATTCTCTCAACCTTTTGATGATATTACGGAGCGTAGATGGTGAAATCCCTAAATTCCTTGTTGAGAAATGTTGTTCTTAAACTGTTGGACAATTTGCTCAGGCATTTGTTGACAAAGTGGTGACTGAGCATTTCATGGAAGCTGCTTTTATACCCAATCATGGCACCCACCTGTTCCCAATTAGCCTGTTCACCTGTGGGATGTTCCAAGTAAGTGTTTGATGAGCATTCCTCAACGTTCTCAGTCTTTTTTGCCACTTGTGCCAGCTTTTTTAAACATGTTGCAGGCATCACATTCCAAATGAGCTAATGTTTGCAAAAAATAACAAGGTTTTCCAGTTAGAACCTTAAGTATCTTGTCTTTGCAGTCTATTCAATTGAATATAAGTTGAAAAGGATTCTAATTTATCAACGTGCCAACTTCACTGTTTTTTTGTTTGTATAGGACTTATTTGTAATACTTTAATGGTAAGCAACATTGAGGGGAGCCCTAATGATTGCAATATATATTGTTTTTTCAGGGTGTTTGGACAGCCCTGCTGTAAAGTCTTCCAATGTTGGCGTCTACTTTGGCTGGCGACGCTTTAGCGTGCTACTAGGGCGAGGGAGCGTGTACGTACTTGCATGCACTTGAAGGCAGCATCCCCTGCAGCACAGCAGAGGAGAGGTGCCATCTTCCTGCAGCAGAGGGTTGGTGGGAGTCGGGGGGCAGTTCTGTTCACGGAAGGAGAAGCAGATCTCCGGGATCAGGGGCCTGCTCTTCCTGGGCCCCCGGTAACCACTCGCGGTGCCTTCCATGGGAGACGTGTCCTCCGCTTTGTCTTCCCCCTGGAATAAAACATCAACCTGTCATGTTCTGCCTGGGTAATCAAATAATTCCCCTCTTTCCTCGCAATTAAATGTTATTTTAGCAGCTGGCAAAGTACAGTAATGGTTCTTCAATGAGATAATAACAATGTGGTAATTATCCCTGATGGAAACTAGGACATTGGATTTCTGGCTTTTTATGTGGAGAAGTCATAATGCTTGAATTTAGCAGCAATAAAAAGAGTGTACAAAGAAGCTATTACATCGCTGTACTGCATACACATAAGTTAACACACTAATACTACATTATTACTGCATACACATAAGTTAACACACTAATACTACATTATTACTGCATACACATAAGTTAACACACTAACACTACATTATTACTGCATACACATAAGTTAACACACTAATACTACATTATTACTGCATACACATAAGTTAACACACTAATACTACATTATTACTGCATACACAAGTTAACACACTAATACTACATTATTACTGCATACACATAAGTTAACACACTAATACTACATTATTACTGCATACACATAAGTTAACACACTAATACTACATTATTACTGCATACACATAAGTTAACACACTAATACTACATTATTACTGCATACACATAAGTTAACACACTAATACTACATTATTACTGCATACACATAACACACTAATACTACATTATTACTGCATACACATAAGTTAACACACTAATACTACATTATTACTGCATACACATAAGTTAACACACTAATACTACATTATTACTGCATACACATAAGTTAACACACTAATACTACATTATTACTGCATACACATAACACACTAATACTACATTATTACTGCATACACATAAGTTAACACACTAATACTACATTATTACTGCATACACTTAACACACTAATACTACATTATTACTGCATACACATAAGTTAACACACTAATACTACATTATTACTGCATACACATAAGTTAACACACTAATACTACATTATTACTGCATACACATAAGTTAACACACTAATACTACATTATTACTGCATACACATAAGTTAACACACTAATACTACATTATTACTGCATACACAAGTTAACACACTAATACTACATTATTACTGCATACACAAGTTAACACACTAATACTACATTATTACTGCATACACACAAGTTAACACACTAATACTACATTATTACTGCATACACATAAGTTAACACACTAATACTACATTATTACTGCATACACATAAGTTAACACACTAATACTACATTATTACTGCATACACATAAGTTAACACACTAATACTACATTATTACTGCATACACATAACACACTAATACTACATTATTACTGCATACACATAAGTTAACACACTAATACTACATTATTACTGCATACACTTAACACACTAATACTACATTATTACTGCATACACATAAGTTAACACACTAATACTACATTATTACTGCATACACATAAGTTAACACACTAATACTACATTATTACTGCATACACATAAGTTAACACACTAATACTACATTATTACTGCATACACATAAGTTAACACACTAATACTACATTATTACTGCATACACAAGTTAACACACTAATACTACATTATTACTGCATACACAAGTTAACACACTAATACTACATTATTACTGCATACACATAAGTTAACACACTAATACTACATTATTACTGCATACACATAAGTTAACACACTAATACTACATTATTACTGCATACACAAGTTAACACACTAATACTACATTATTACTGCATACACAAGTTAACACACTAATACTACATTATTACTGCATACACATAAGTTAACACACTAATACTACATTATTACTGCATACACTTAACACACTAATACTACATTATTACTGCATACACATAAGTTAACACACTAATACTACATTATTACTGCATACACATAAGTTAACACACTAATACTACATTATTACTGCATACACATAAGTTAACACACTAATACTACATTATTACTGCATACACATAAGTTAACACACTAATACTACATTATTACTGCATACACAAGTTAACACACTAATACTACATTATTACTGCATACACAAGTTAACACACTAATACTACATTATTACTGCATACACATAAGTTAACACACTAATACTACATTATTACTGCATACACATAAGTTAACACACTAATACTACATTATTACTGCATACACAAGTTAACACACTAATACTACATTATTACTGCATACACATAAGTTAACACACTAATACTACATTATTACTGCATACACATAAGTTAACACACTAATACTACATTATTACTGCATACACATAAGTTAACACACTAATACTACATTATTACTGCATACACATAAGTTAACACACTAATACTACATTATTACTGCATACAAATAACACACTAATACTACATTATTACTGCATACACATAACACACTAATACTACATTATTACTGCATACACATAAGTTAACACACTAATACTACATTATTACTGCATACACATAACACACTAATACTACATTATTACTGCATACACATAAGTTAACACACTAATACTACATTATTACTGCATACACATAAGTTAACACACTAATACTACATTATTACTGCATACACATACGTTAACACACTAATACTACATTATTACTGCATACACATAAGTTAACACACTAATACTACATTATTACTGCATACAACATAAGTTAACACACTAATACTACATTATTACTGCATACACATAACACACTAATACTACATTATTACTGCATACACATAAGTTAACACACTAATACTACATTATTACTGCATACACATAACACACTAATACTACATTATTACTGCATACGCATAAGTTAACACACTAATACTCTGCATTTGACCCATCCCCTTGTTCACCCCCTGGGAAGTGAGGGGAGCAGTGAGCAGCAGCGGTGCCGCGCCCGGGAATAATTTTTTGGTGATTTAAACTCCCAATTCCAACCCTTGATGCTGAGTGCCAAGCAGGGAGGTAATGGATCCCATTTTTTTAGTCTTTGGTATGACTCGGCCGGGGTTTGAACTCACAACCTACCCATCTCAGGGGGGACACTCTAACCACTAGGCCACTGACTAGGTTATTACTACATACACATAAGTTATGTGTATCACATTATGGGTCACCCTTGGGCAAGGTGCAGCACCTGAATGCCCCCCCCCAATAAGGGTTACGATACCCCCCATGAACCAACCTAGAAGAGGATGCGTTACCCGGCCCGGAGGAAGCCCGGGGGCCGCAGGCAGGGCTCGTCAGCGAGCGCCTGGTGGCCGAGCTAGCCACGGAGCCCGGCCGGGCACAGCCTGAAGAAGCTGCGTGGACACAACATCTTCTCTGCCACGTGGGCCTACCACGGTCGGAACCAGTGGGGTTGGCAGTGTAAGCAGGCTCCAGACGGACCAATTCGGGCCAGCACAGGCTGACTTTTGGGACGTGGAACGTCTCTCCGCTGGTGGGGAAGGAGCCTGAGCTGGTGCGGGAGGTGGAGCGCTACCGGTGGGATCTGGTGGGGCTTACCTCTACGCATAGCAAGGGCTCTGAACGCACACTCCTGGACAAGGGATGGATCTTGTCCACTTCTGGAGTTGCTCAGGGTGTGAGGGCCCATATTCACGAGTCCCCGGCTGAGTGCCTGTACAGTGGCGTTCACCCCAGTGGACAAGAGGGTCGCCTCCCTTCGCCTTAGGGTTTGAGGGGGGGAAACTCTGACTGTTGTTTGTGCGTACGCACCAAACAAGAGTTCATAGTATTCAGCCTTCTTGGATACCTTGCATGGGGCGCCGGCAGGGGATTCCATAGACTTGTTGGGGGACTTCAACGCGCACGTGGACAATGACAGTGATACCTGGACTGGCGTGATTGGGAGGAACTGTCTCCCTGATCTGAACCTGAGTGGTGGATTGTTATTGGACTTCTGTGCTAGTCATGACCTTGCGATAACAAACACCATGTTCAAGGATGCTCTTAGGTGTACCTGGTACCACAGCATCCTAGGCCAAAGATCAATGATCGATTTTGTAAGCTGATCAGCTGATCTGAGGCCGTATGTTTTGGACACTCGGGTGAAGAGAGGGGCTGAACTGTCAACTGATCACCATCTGGTGGTGAGTTGGGTCAGATGGCGGGGGAAACCTCTAGACAGACTTGGCAAACCCAAACGTGTAGTGCGGGTGAACTGGGAACGTTCGGAGGAGTTCTCTGTCCGGGAGGACTTCAACTCCTACCTCCAGCGGGACTTCTCTGCCATCCCTGTGGAGGTTGGGGACATTGAACAGGAATGGGCAATGTTCAAAGCCTCTATTGCTAAAGCTGCAGCTGCGAGCTGTGGCCAGAAGGTCTTAGTTGCCTCAAGGGGCGGTAACCCTCAAACACCATACAATAATAAACATATGTTTCATGTACCCTAAGGTTTTTTGTTACAATTAAAGGCCTACTGAAAGCCACTACTAGCGACCACGCAGTCTGATAGTTTATATATCAATGATGAAATCTTAACATTGCAACACATGCCAATACGGCCGGGTTAACTTATAAAGTGACATTTTAAATTTCCCGCCACACTTCCGGTTGAAAACGTCTATGTATGATGACGTATGCGCGTGACGTAAACGGTTGATAGAAGTATTGGTACCCCATTGAATACAATACAAAAAAGCTCTGTTTTCATTTCAAAATTCCACAGTATTCTGGACATCTGTGTTGGTGAATCTTTTGCAATTTGTTCAATGAACAATGGAGGCTGCAAAGAAGAAAGTTGTAGGTGGGATCGATGTATTAGCGGCGGACTACAGCAACACAGCAAGGAGGACAGAGATGGATAGCAGACGCGCTATCCGCCGAACTCACCTTAACTTTCTCCGTCTCGCCGACCGCATCTGTGATCGGGTGACGTCCTTCGTCGCACCGTCGATCGCTGGAACGCAGGTGAGCACGGGTGTTGATGAGCAGATGAGGGCTGGCTGGCGAAGGTGGATAGCTAATGTTTTTAGCATAGCTCTGTGAGGTCCGGTTGCTAAGTTAGCTTCAATGGCGTCGTTAGCAACAACATTGTTAACCTTCGCCAGGCTGGAAAGCATTAACCGTGTATTTACAGGTCCGTGGTTTAATAGTATTGTTGATCTTCTGTCTATCCTTCCAGTCAGGGTTTTATTTATTTTGTTTCTATCTGCAGTTAAGCACGATGCTATCACGTTAGCTCCGTAGCTAAAGTGTTTCGTCGATGTATTGTCATGGAGATAAAAGTCACTGTGAATGTCCATTTCGCGTTCTCGACTCTCATTTTCAAGAGGATATAGTATCCGAGGTGGTTTGAAATACAAATCCGTGATCCACAATAGAAAAAGGAGAGAATGTGGAATCCAATGAGCCAGCTTGTACCTAAGTTACGGTCAGAGCGAAAAAAGATATGTCTTGCACTGCATTCTAACGTTCCTCATCCACAAATCTTTCATCCTCGCTCAAATTAATGGGGTAATCGTCGCTTCCTCTGTCTGAATCGCTCTAGCTGCGTTGAAAACAATAGGAAAATGGGAGGAGCCTGTCAACTGACTACGTCACGCTACTTCCGGTACGGGCAAGGCTTTTTTTTTAATCAGATACCAAAAGTTGCGATCTTTATCGTCGTTGTTCTCCACTAAATCCTTTCAGCAAAAATATGGCAATATCGCGAAATGATCAAGTATGACACATAGAATAGATCTGCTATCCCCGTTTAAATTTTTAAAAAATCATTTCAGTAGGCCTTTAAAAGACAACAATGACATTTTTTGTGGTCCCCTTTATTTAGAAAAGTATCAAAATACATTTTGGTACCAAAATATTGGTTTGGGGACCACCTGACATGGAAGTCATGTTGTTGATGTCCATCCATGCTGCAGATAGGATCAGAATGACTGCCCACCTACAACAACAACAACAACAACACCTCCCTGTGTGAAATAAATACTCTCAGTCAGGGGCTTGAGGGTGAAACTACTAAGTGGGACACAAAGTGATGTGTGCCTATTGATTTCTCCATTAGCAGCCGAGTGACCAGAGGTCAGAGAGCACAGCCATATTTAAGGCCTGCTAATGCATGGTGACCTACAAGGTCATCTTTACCTGACAGTAGGGCATGGTAGAGCGTGCAGGTATCTCACCTGACAGTAGGGCATGGTAGAATGTACAGGTATCTCACCTGACAGTAGGGCACGGTAGAATGTGCAGGTATCTCACCCGACAGTAGGGCATGGTAGAATGTACAGGTATCTCACCTGACAGTAGGGCATGGTAGAATGTACAGGTATCTCACCTGACAGTAGGGCATGGTAGAATGTACAGGTATCTCACCTGACAGTAGGGCATGGTAGAATGTACAGGTATCTCACCTGACAGTTAGGGCATGGTAGAGCGTGCAGGTATCTCACCTGACAGTTAGGGCATGGTAGAGCGTGCAGGTATCTCACCCGACAGTAGGGCATGGTAGAATGTGCAGGTATCTCACCCGACAGTAGGGCATGGTAGAATGTGCAGGTATCTCACCTGACAGTAGGGCATGGTAGAGCGTGCAGGTATCTCACCTGACAGTAGGGCATGAAGAGCGTGCAGACGGCACAATGTGGCTGCAGGCTGGCGGCGTGAGCGTTGTATTCCCTCTCGGCTGTGAAACAACTCTTCCTGTTCTGCCACAGGTAGATCAGCGGCCTGGCCCACGCCTCCATCTCTGGCTCCTCCTCCTCCTCCACCTCCTCCTCCTCCTCTGCGAGGCTGGCTTCAGGGGGTTCTGGGTGGGGGCATATTAACATCAATCACATTGGGGATGAAGTGGAACCTCCACTCACCAAACGCCTCTATTTGTGTACTTTTTGGTTTGCAAACTTTTACATTGCACCAAATATGCCAAGTGTGCAAACCATGTCTGGGCGTTTCATTCATTCATTCATTCGTTTTGTGTACCGCTCCATCACTCCCTGTCACCACAGGCACGTCCATTTCGAGGTCACAATCTTTTTACAGAGCGCCACTTTTGACGAGTTTATTTCCACAATTGTCTTAGAGCTCACAAACTTTAAATGTGTCCAAACTCTCAGTCTCACTGTCTGGCTACAGGTTGCTGGACAACCACTGAGCTAGCATTTTAGCATTTTAGCCTCCAGCTAACTATGGATTTTTATCAGCAAAGGGGTCTCATTTCCTTAGCAAGTCTTTTAATTGTGATGAGACCGGAAAAAAAGCCACAGTGGCCTCTTTATAACAGCATTGGTTGTTTTTATTTCTTGTTTTATCCTTTATTTACGTTTGAGTATTTTAGCTGATATATTCTGCACTTCTTTGAAGGTATATTTTACTGCTGTATTTTATTCATCCTTCCGTGTTACCATGTAAATGTCACACTATGTGCCCCTTTTCTTATATATGTATGTATGTATATATATATATATATATATATATATATATATATATATATATATATATATATATATATATATATATATATATATATATATATATATATGTATGTGTATGTACATACACATATATACATATACATATATCAGTGTTTCCCACACATTCATTTATTTGTGGCGGCCCGCCACGAAAGAATTACGTCCGCCACAAATAGATTTTTTTTTAAAAATTTTATTTTTTGTCCTGTCCAGCTTCTCAGGCAAATCATATAGTTGATGTAGATGCCCATATCGGCTGTTCAGATTTACTTTACAAAAGAGAAGTGTAGGATACTTCTCTTGTTGCCTTATTTGTATCTGACCACTACTGTTTTCTGTTTATTTGTTACTGACTGTGGCAGGACACCTCTGCCTCTGTTTCACTTTATGTTGCTGGTAAATAATATGGTTGTAGTAGTAGGCTAAAGTTAAATTATTTAGTATGCACTAATTAAAGGGGCAGAGCTTTAAGAGACATTTTAGCTTTTATATTTTATAAGATATATTTTTTGTAAGAACCACAATTAATAAATATATTTCAGTGAATAACTTATTGCTCAAATCTGTATATAAATATGTACATAAAGTGTTGTAATTATATTGTAAAATGGATGGATGCATGGATGGATGGACGTTTAAAACAAAACTGTTATTATTAATTAGTAAGTATACATTTTTTGAGCCTTTTTAGAGAAAATCATATTGTAGTAAATGATGCCAATTACTCGATGATGTCATGGTGACCACGCCCATAGCCACGCCCCCACCGCCACAGGTATCTTGGCAGTTTATGGGAAACACTGTATATATATATATATATATATATATATATATATATATATATATATATATATATATATATATATATATATATATATATATATATATATATATATACAGTCATGGTCAAAAGTGTACATAGACTTGTAAAGAACATCATGTCATGGCTGTCTTGAGTTTCCAATCATTTCTACAACTCTTATTTTTTTGTGATTAGAGTGATTGGAGCACATACTTGTTGGTCACAAAAAACATTCATGAAGTTTGCTTCTTTTATGAATTTATTATGGGTCTACTGAAAATGTCAGCAAATGTGCTGGGTCAAAAGTAATTGTGATCAATTTTGGTGATGTAGAAATGTTACAATCAAATCAAAGTAGCTTCATGGCCTCTCCACTTCATGTGAGTGATTATGATTAACGACACCTGTTGACTTCTCTGAGCACATTTAAATAGGCCTCATGTGATGCAGTCATTAGACTCGGTTACAAAACGCCACAATGGGAAAGTCAAAGGAACTCAGCACAGAACTCAAAAAACAAATCATTGACTTGAACATGTCAGGAAAGTCACTTGGAGCCATTTCAAAGCAGCTTAAGGTCCCAAGAGCAACTGTGCAAAAAATTGCTCGTAAGTATAAAGTGCATGGCACAGTTTTGTCACTGCCACGATCAGGAAGAAAACGCAAGCTATCACCTGCTGCTGAGAAAAAATTGGTCAGGAAGATTAAGAGTCAACCGAGAACCACCAAAAAGCAGGTCTGCAATGAATTGGAAGCTGCTGGAACACAGGTGTCAGTGTCCACAGTCAAGCATCGCCATGGACTGAGAGGCTACTATGCAAGAAGGAAGCCCTTGCTCCAGAAGCCACACCTTAAGGCTCGTCTAAAGTTTGCTGCTGATCACATGGACAAAGATAAGACCTTCTGGAGGAAAGTTCTGTGGTCAGATGAAACACAAATGGAGCTGTTTGGCCACAATACCCAGCAATATGTTTGGAGGAGAAAAGGTGAGGCCTTTAATCCTAGGAACACCAATTCCTACCGTCAAGCATGGTGGTGGTAGCATTATTCTCTGGGCCTGTTTTGCTGCCAATGGACATGGACCACCCGCCAATAACAACATCAGATGGCAACGCTCTGCGAGAGGTCAATGACTTCAAGTACTTGAGTTCCTGGATGAACTCCACAGAACAAGACTTTAAGGTCAGGAAGGCACTAGAGTGGAGAGCCCTGAACGGTATGTCGAGAGTGTGGTGCTCGAATCTCCCCCGACACATAAAGCTGAGTCTATTCCACGCCACTGTGGAGTCTATCCTCCTGTATGGCTGCGAAAGCTGGACCCTGACACCCACCCTGCAGAAGTCCCTAGATGGGTGCTACACCAGAATGATACGAGCTGTTCTGAATGTGGACCAGAACATCCACATCACCAACAAGGACCTGTACGGGCAACTGCCGAGGCTCAGCAAGAAGGTAACAGCTAGGAGGATGAGGCTGGCCGGCCACTGCCACAGACATCGGGAGCTCCCGGCCAGCAGGATGGTCCTATGGGAACCAACGCACGGGCATCGATCACAAGGACGTCCAGCGCTAACGTACGCGGACATCCTGAAGAAAGATGCGGGAGCTGAAAGCTCTACGGAGCTGGCCGGGTGTATGGAGAACCGGAATGATTGGAGACTCCGATGGAAGCTCGTCTGAGGACGACTGAGAGAGAATGGAACTGGTGCTTTACAGAGAGTAAATGGGACAATGAAAAAGGAGGATTAGCTCCAAATTCTTCAGGACGAGCTAAAATCATCAGCCTGGAGGTTGGGTCTTGGGCAGGACAATGACTCCAAACACACCTCAAAAGTGGTCAAGGAATGGCTAAATCGGGCTAGAATGAAGGTTTTGGAATGGCCTTCCCAAAGTCCTGACTTAAACGTGTGGACAATGCTGAAGAAACAAGTCCATGTCAGAAAAGCAAGACATTTAGCTGAACTTCACCAATTTTGTGGTCAAAAATTCAAGCAGAAGCTTGTGGATGGCTACCAAAAGCGCCTTATTGCAGGTAAACTTGCCAAGGGACATGTAAGCAAATATTAACATTGCTGTATGTATACTTTTGACCCTCACATTTTCAGTAGACACATAATAAATTCATAAAAGAAGCAAACTTCATGAATGTTTTTTGTGAGCAACAAGTATGTGCTCCAATCACTACATCACAAAAATATAAGAGTTGTAGAAATGATTGGAAACTCAAGACAGCCATGACATGATGTTCTTTACACGTGTATGTACACTTTTGACCACGACTGTACATACATATATATACACACACACACACACACACACACACACACACACACACACACACACACACACACACACACACACACACACACACACACACACACACACACACACACACACATACACATATATATATACACATTTAATTTTCCTGAGGGAACTCTCCTGAAGGAATCAATAAAGTACTATCTATCTATTGATGGAAGCAGATCAGAATCATATCCATATTTAAGTGTTACTTCTTTCTAAAACTCCTATAGTCATATTTACATCAGCTAATGTCTCGTGTGGTACAAAGTGCTTGGATTCGAGTGTCCTTGAGTAGACAGGCAGAGCGCTGTTGAGACTGCCATAACATTCCTAAGATAAGGAGCACAGGGCAGTGCTGAGCTTGGGGGGACAGGAGGTGGAGGGGAGACCGATCTGGACCGGGCTGGGGAACGCTGGTGTGCTGGATTGGTCTCAGGTTTGTCCTCTAAGCTTGGAGAATAAACCACAAAATACCAACTTCTGCCTGGTGATTGATTATAAACAACAGCATATTGCCATAAAAAGAATCTGGGAGAGACTAGCAATTTGAATTCCCCATTGGAGGAATGCTGGTCAACGCAATACTATCTATATACACATTATAGTGTCTTCAAAGTGTGCAGTTTTTTTTACTAAAATAGGGACTTTTGTGGAGGCTAGAACCAATGATTGATGTTTACATTGACTCATATGGGTAACTCCGCTTCACTATACCATCCTTTCGGTCGGCTAACCACGCCAAAGAACCAATTAAGTTCGTATATCGAGGTTCCACTGTATTCATCTTTTCAGTTTGAGCACGTAAGTTTGTATGGAAAAATATGTGCCGCTAAGTGGCGTCTTATCCATAAGAGGGTGACAAATGTGGGAAAACATTTACAAAACAACACCGTGGTCATAAAGGAAGGTAATTTCACGGTGAAGAAGTGAAGATGATTGATCCTTCAGCACCAACATGGAGATGTGAGTGTGTGGATGGTGTAGCGCCCTCAGGCTTCTAAACCATAAAAACAAATGGAGTATCTATCACAATGCTATTTTATTGTAATGGGCCAGAGAGGTAAATCTTTTTGGCTTAATGTGCACATTGACGTCAGACGGATCATTTGGGGGGGCGACATAAAATGTGAAAAAGGAGAAGTGAGCGGCTGTAAAAAGCAACACAAACACTACTTGACATGACTTTCTTGTTCTCCTGTTACGACAAAGTCAATTCACTACGGATGTCATTTTCCTCACCGCCGCACTACCTAAACAGGGAAAGTGCTATTATGTCCTTGATGCTGAATAACGAGTTGTGGTCGTCTAATCCAACTCGTCTTCCGGTTCACTGCCATCCTCCACGGAGGGCAAACGACTCCTGGCTGGGTGCCACCCGCTGTGCAACCAAACCACACTGAACGCCTCTTGGCTTACATGTCACTGTCTGAGGGTAAACCTCAACAGTACCTCTCAATGAACTGTGTGTGTGTGTGTGTGTGTGTGTGTGTGTGTGTGTGTGTGTGTGTGTGTGTGTGTGTGTGTGTGTGTGTGTGTGTGTGTGTGTGTGTGTGTGTGTGTGTGTGTGTGTGTGTGTGTGTGTGTGTGTGTGTGTGCGTGCGTGTTCTTGTATTCCTACCCTTCTTGAGACACGAAGAAGGAAAAGTATCTTCCATATGAGGAGGTGTGAACAAGTGATGACATAAATCAATAACATTGCATCTAATAGACAATGTCTCATTTGTGGTGACATCTATCAAAATGAGGGTGCTCCCAAAAAGGAGGGATTGTTCACATTGACTGTGTGTCGCTTTTAAAAGTGCTCCCCCTCTGGTCAACATATGAAACAACAAGTGTGTGTAAAAATTTGAAGTGCTCCCCCTCTGGCCAACATATGTAATAACAAGTGTGTGTAAAAAAATGTAAGTGCGCCCCCTCTGGCCAACATATGAAATAACAAGTGTGTGTAAAAATGTTAAGTGCTCCCCCTCTGGTCAACATATGAAACAACAAGTGTGTGTAAAACAATTTAAGTGCTCCCCCTCTGGCCAACATACGTAATAACAAGTGTGTGTAAAAATTAGAAGTGCTCCCCCTCTGGCCAACATATATAATAAGTGTGTGTAAGAAATTTAAATGCGCCCCCTCTGGCCAACATACTGTATGTAATAACAAGTGTGTGTAAAAATTAGAAGTGTGCCCCCTCTGGTCAACATATGAAACAAGTGTGTGTACAAATTTGAAGTGCACCCTCTAATCAACGTATGAAACAACAAGTGTGTGTAAAAATTTGAAGTGTGCCCCTCTAATCAACATATGAAACAACAAGTGTGTTTAAAAAATTAGAAGTGCTCCCCCTCTGGTCAACATATGAAACAACAAGTGTGTAAAAAAAATTGAAGTACTCCCCTTCTGGCCAACATATGAAATAACAAGTGTGTGTAAAAATTAGAAGTGCTCCCCCTCTAATCAACATATGAAACAACAAGTGTGTGTAAAAATTAGAAGTGCTCCCCCTCTGGCCAACATATGTAATAACAAGTGTGTGTAAAAATGTTAAGTGCGCCCCCTCTGGCCAACATATGAAATAACAAGTGTGTGTTAAAATTTTAAGTGCTCCCCCTCTGGTCAACATATGAAACAACAAGTGTGTGTAAAAATTAGAAGTGCTCCCCCTCTGGCCAACATATATAATAAGTGTGTGTAAGAAATTTAAATGCGCCCCCTCTGGCCAACATACTGTATGTAATAACAAGTGTGTGTAAAAATTAGAAGTGTGCCCCCTCTGGTCAACATATGAAACAAGTGTGTGTACAAATTTGAAGTGCACCCTCTAATCAACGTATGAAACAACAAGTGTGTGTAAAAATTTGAAGTGTGCCCCTCTAATCAACATATGAAACAACAAGTGTGTTTAAAAAATTAAAAGTGCTCCCCCTCTGGTCAACATATGAAACAACAAGTGTGTAAAAAAAATTGAAGTACTCCCCTTCTGGCCAACATATGAAATAACAAGTGTGTGTAAAAATTAGAAGTGCTCCCCCTCTAATCAACATATGAAACAACAAGTGTGTGTAAAAATTAGAAGTGCTCCCCCTCTGGCCAACATATGTAATAACAAGTGTGTGTAAAAATGTTAAGTGCGCCCCCTCTGGCCAACATATGAAATAACAAGTGTGTGTTAAAATTTTAAGTGCTCCCCCTCTGGTCAACATATGAAACAACAAGTGTGTGTAAAAAATTTTAAGTGCTCCCCCTCTGGCCAACATATATAATAAGTGTGTGTAAGAAATTTAAATGCGCCCCCTCTGGCCAACATACTGTATGTAATAACAAGTGTGTGTAAAAATTAGAAGTGTGCCCCCTCTGGTCAACATATGAAACAAGTGTGTGTACAAATTTGAAGTGCACCCTCTAATCAACGTATGAAACAACAAGTGTGTGTAAAAATTTGAAGTGTGCCCCTCTAATCAACATATGAAACAACAAGTGTGTTTAAAAAATTAGAAGTGCTCCCCCTCTGGTCAACATATGAAACAACAAGTGTGTAAAAAAAATTGAAGTGCTCCCCCTCTGGCCAAGATATGAAATAACAAGTGTGTGTAAAAATTAGAAGTGCTCCCCCTCTAATCAATATATGAAACAACAAGTGTGTGTAAAAATTTGAAGTGCTCCCCCTCTGGCCAACATATGTAATAACAAGTGTGTGTAAAATTTTTAAGTGCGCCCCCTCTGGCCAACATATGAAATAACAAGTGTGTGTAAAAAATGTAAGTGCTCCCCCTCTGGTCAACATATGAAACAACAAGTGTGTGTAAAAAAAATTTAAGTGCTCCCCCTCTGGCCAACATATATAATAAGTGTGTGTAAGAAATTTAAATGCGCCCCCTCTGGCCAACATACTGTATGTAATAAGTGTGTGTAAAAATTAGAAGTGTGCCCCCTCTGGTCAACATATGAAACAAGTGTGTGTACAAATTTGAAGTGCACCCTCTAATCAACGTATGAAACAACAAGTGTGTGTAAAAATTTGGAGTGTGCCCCTCTAATCAACATATGAAACAACAAGTGTGTGTAAAAATTTGAAGTGCTCCCCCTCTGGCCAACATATGTAATAACAAGTGTGTGTAAAATTTTTAAGTGCACCCCCTCTGGCCAACATATGAAATAACAAGTGTGTGTAAAAATTTTAAGTGCTCCCCCTCTGGTCAACATATGAAACAACAAGTGTGTGTAAAAAAATTTAAGTGCTCCCCCTCTGGCCAACATACGTAATAACAAGTGTGTGTAAAAATTAGAAGTGCTCCCCCTCTGGCCAACATATATAATAAGTGTGTGTAAGAAATTGAAATGCGCCCCCCTTTGGCCAAAATTTAAAAAAAAATTAATTAAAAAAGATGTATATAGAGACATACTGTAATAACTTTAAGTAAATAATGAAGATTAAAAACCAGTTACAAACATAAAATTCTAATAAATAATAATTAACTACAAGGGTCCGTGTACCTCCCTCACGTTCATTAGATTTTGAATTCTCAAATCAAAAAACAAATTTTTGGCCATTTTTTCTATTTTTATTTCTGAAACAAAAGTTGGACAACTATTTAATGACACTTTTTTAAAACGACAATAGGACTAAAGATAAACATGATTTGGATTTTTGTGTTTATCTGGAAAAATACAAATCCATAAAAGGAAAACGGCACAAAATCAAATTTTATGGCAACATTTTAATGAAAATCAACGATTTGTGTTTCAGAATTGGAAATAGAATGAACGGATGTACACGGACCTAAAAACTTACCTTTTTTATATTTGCATAGTATGTATATATTATTAATGTTGTAAGTACACATCTTTATATATCTAGAAAGGCTGGTCCTAAAGAGGGAGGCATTTTTCTCAGGTCTTAAAAAGGTAACAAATACAAGAATGTGTGTGTGTGTGTGTGTGTACCCACCATCATCGCTGACAGCCTGATGTTTCACCGCGGTGGGTACAGCCCTTGCGGTGGGTTTCCTGAGTGGGTGCCGCCAGCTCTTAGTGGTCAGGGCAGGGTACTGGCATGAACAGGAAGGTGGGTGAGGTCAAGTACACACTTTTTGCATTGCTGGGTTGCGATCACGTGACCTACAGGCACTTCCCGGTTGCAGGCTACTGTTTCTTTACCTTTTTGGGCATATTTTGACGTATCTTTTTTTTTAATATTTAAAATGAGAAAAGAAAAAATAATTTTTGAAAGATTTAAACCATTCGTCATCACCTCGACGTCACTTCCGTTGACACTCGCAAGGATTTAGAGAAGGAAAGATTGGGTGATAGACAAAGTTGGACTTTGATTGACATAACGAGGGCCGTGCTGCTCGGACTGTGATGCTATTGAGAAGACGGTAAGCTTGTTTGCAGTTGATTTCCTGCCACAAATATTAGTCTCATCTACAATTCATTCTTATGCTGTGAAGTTGATATTTAGTCTCTTTCTATAGCTGTAGATGTCCCTGTTGTTCAGCAATGTTTGCGAGCGACATCAAGATTCACTATATTCATTTACTTTAATAATACTATGAAGGGTATTTTCTTGTTGCTAACAAATAGCACCAAATGGCTATAACGTGGTCATCCGTGTCCAATAAAGCACCAACTAAGCTTTTAGTTTGGCATGAAAATGGACAAAGAAAACAATCACAATATTTATTACTAGGACTTAACATGACGTTAGTTTATTTCTTCTAGTTATATTTAGCCATGGCAAGCACAAAAGAACACAAACTAATGTCATCTCTTGTCCTTTCTTTACGTTTAGTTCTGCCCTCAAACGCTACTGATATAGTAGGGAATGAAACGGATTGCATCACGGAAAGTTTCTCAAACAAATCAAATAATCAAACATTTTCCAAAGTGATCTCTGCAGACACGAGCACGGTCCGATTGTGTTCCACAAGAAGATGAAAGTGACATTTTTGTTTCCTGACGTTACGACCTTTATGAGCCACTTCTTAGGGGACTCTCTGAAAGACAGGGGTCACCAACGCGGTGCCCGCGGGCACCACGTAGCCCGTAAGGACCAGATGAGTAGCCCACTGGCTTGTTCTAAAAATAGCTCAAATAGCAGCACTTACCAGTGAGTTGCCTCTATTTTTTAAATTGTATTTATTTACTAGCAAGCTGGTCTCGCTTTGCTCGACATTTTTAATTCTAAGAGAGACAAAACTCAAATAGAATTTGAAAATCCAAGAAAATATTTTAAAGGGAGGTCTTCACTAACTGACAAAGAAACAGATAACAGATTTGGTGTCCGGTTCAAAGTGTAACATGATTTATTTAAAAAATTTGAGAGTTGACTTTTGTATTTTACATGAGTTATTATTTGTACAAACATGGTGCAAAGTAATTCATGATTTGTTCAAAAATATTAGTGGCTAGCTAGTTAAAATGGGATATTGTGATTTCACAAGACTGATCATTTGAAAATGTTCAATTTGAAAAATCTGCACTTAGAGAAAATATAAAAATAAAGTGTTGCATATTGAAATGTATCTGTTTCTATATATATTTATTGTGAGAAATTATTAAGATGATCAGTGTTTCCACAAAGATAAATATCATTAATTATTAATAATAACAGAGTTAAAGGTAAATTGAGCAAATTGGCTATTTCTGGCAATTTATGTAAGTGTGTTACAAACTGGTAGCCCTTCGCATTAATCACTACCCAAGAAGTAGCTCTTGGTTTCAAAAAGGTTGGTGACCCCTGCTGAAAGATCATTCCTATCTCTCTATTAGACCGACTGGAACAGCCAAGAACAGAACAGCAATACCACATTTTCTGCTCAAACTCTACGCTCACTTGTTTTAAAGGCCTACTGAAACCTACTACTACCGACCACGCAGTCTGATAGTTTATATATCAATGATGAAATCTTAACATTGCAACACATGCCAATACGGCCGGGTTAACTTATAAAGTGACTTTTAAAACTTCCCGGGAAATATCCGGCTGAAACGTCGCGGTATGATGACGTATGCGCGTGACGAAGTCAGAGTAACGGAAGTTATGGTACCCGTAGAATCCTATACAAAAAGCTCTGTTTTCATTTCATAATTCCACAGTATTCTGGACATCTTTTGCAATTTGTTTAATGAACAATGAAGGCTGCAAAGAAGACAGTTGTAGGTGGGATCGGTGTATTAGCAGCAACACAACCAGGAGGACTTTGTTGGAGCGCTAGCCGCGCTAGCCGCGCTAGCCGCGCTAGCCGCACTAGCCGCGCTAGCCGCCGACCTCACCTTGACTTCCTACGTCTCCGGGCCGCCAAACGCATCGGGTGAAGTCCTTCGTCCTTCTGCCGATCGCTGGAACGCAGGTGAGCACGGGTGTTGATGAGTAGATGAGGGCTGGCTGGCGTAGGTGGAGAGCTAATGTTTTTAGCATAGCTCTGTGAGGTCCCGTTGCTAAGTTGCTAAGTTAGCTTCAATGGCGTCGTTAGCACAGCATTGTTAACCTTCGCCAGCCTGGAAAGCATTAACTGTTTATTTACATGTCCACGGTTTAATAGTATTGTTGATTTTCTATCTATCCTTCCAGTCAGAGGTTTATTTTTTTGTTTCTATATGCAGTTAAAGCAAGATGCTATCACGTTAGCTCGTAGCTAAAGCATTTCGCCGATGTATTGTTGTGGAGATAAAAGGCACTGAATGTCCATTTTGCGTTCTCGACTCTCATTTTCAAGAGGATATAGTATCCCAGGTGGTTTAAAATACAAATCCGTGATCCACAATAGAAAAAGGAGAGTGTGGAATCCAATGAGCCAGCTTGTACCTAAGTTACGGTCAGAGCGAAAAAAGATACGTCCATCACTGTCTCTCAAGTCCTTCACTGTAACGTTCCTCATCTACGAATCTTTCATCCTCGCTCAAATTAATGGGGTAATCATCACTTTCTCGGTCCGAATCTCTCTCGCTCCATTGTAAACAACGGGGAATTGTGAGGAATACTAGCTCCTGTGACGTCACGCTACTTCCGCTACAGGCAAGGCTTTTTTTGATCAGCGAGCAAAAGTTGCGAACTTTATCGTCGATTTTCTCTATTAAATCCTTTCAGCAAAAATATGGCAATATCGCGAAATGATCAAGTATGACACATAGAATGGATCTGCTATTCCCGTTTAAATAAAAAAAAAATCATTTCAGTAGGCCTTTAACGCCGCTTGACCGTTGTGTCAATTAAGCGGCCGTGAGGTCATGTGCAACCCAGCAATAGGTCGCCTTAAAAGACGACACTCACAGCACAAACCTCTCCAGGTTCCAAGCTTGATTCATCACAATCGAAGCGACTGGAATCACTTTCATCAGATGAGTCGCTGCTGCCTTCCCCGTCGGCGCTACTCCGGTTCTCGTCCTCTACATCCGACCCGCCTTCCTCCATGTCAGACGCCCCGTCCTGTAGTCCTCCGTCCATGAGCCGAGGCGAAACAACGCCATCAAAGTCGCCCATCAGCACCCGTCGTCTCGCTTCACCGCTCGGGGAACCTTCGCCGAAGTCCACATCCTCAGCAGCACCGACCGAGGCGAGCGAGGTGGGCTCGAGCTGGGCCCAGGTGAGCGGTCCGCTGTCTCCCTTTTGCCTCTCGTGGAGGTCTTTGCCCGGGTCTTCGAGGTGTGTGACCTCTTTGCACTGGGATTCGGCCCACAAAGTGTAAGGTATGGCGTCGTGGGTGAAGACGGAGGGTTGGCTTGGATGGAGGCTTTGGATAAGAACCGCAGGATTCTGAGAGTGGAAGTTACTCCAAATGCTGCTGGGGTCATCTTTGAGGTCTGTGTGTGGGCCGGGGGAAGTACAGTGGGCTTGTAATTGGGAGTAATTGTTGTTACTTGCCAGATCTGTCAGACCAGAGCCAACACTGCTTTGACTGAATGCACTTTGTGTTGGTGTTGGCTCCTGCTCGCTCCTTGCTACCTCCGCTAAGACGCAATGCGGCTCCATTTGGGGGTCAACGCTCCCAGCTAGCTGGTAAGAGGTGCTACTCTCTCCAAAGCTGTGCTTTTCCGCATCAGTTTTGCAAGACAGGTTACTACCTGATCTGTCTTCACAAACCCTGGCGTCGCTCTTTCCCAGCTGGGCTTCCTGGGAGGACGGAGCGGGGGTCTCTCGCTGCAGCACAGGTGCAAAGCGGTGGGTGCGCAGGCTGGACTTCGGGACGTCTGGTGGCCTGTCCTCGGCTGGTGTGAGGGAGGGCATCTCTTGGATCAAGACTGGCGGGAGGTGGCTGATGCCAAACATATCTGCCGGCTCCGGGGTGAGGTGGGGCATTTCCCCGGCATTCCTTTGTAGCATTGGAGGGCAAACGTTCTCCTCGCCTGTTCCTAAAGACGGGGGAGGGACACGTGATGCGCGGCGGTCTCGCTCCGCCGGTTTAGGTTCCAGGTGGATATGTTTTTGGTCGAGCGAGTAGGACTTCTCCGATCCTATGTTAATGTTAGTGTTTGGTTCTGGGCTACTCAAAGGGTTTGATGCGTCAGACCCCGTTCCTATCTCGGTGGAGGTACTTGAGGACATGAGTCCAGTGTCCCGAGTTGAGAAGTCCTGAGGAATTAAGAGGTCTTGCGGTTCAGGAGAGCAACACGTCGACTTGTTGACTCCTATGTGCATTGGAGTTGGCTCACACCAATCTCTGAGTCCTCCAGGAGTCCGAGGTTCCGAGCTGGAGAGGTGTTGAGGGTCATTATCAGTGTTAGTCTCGGCCTTCAAGTCCTGCTTTGCTGTGGAGGCAGGACCAGGCTGAGAGATTTTGGGATCGGTGTTAGAGAAGCCCAAAGTGTTGCTCTGTACTCGGTTGACCTTGACCACACACATCTGCCTGCAGCGACCTGGTTGGACATAATTCATGGTCATACAACGTTGTGGTATCAGACTTTGTGGTGGAAGTTGGTGTTTTACCAGGAAGCTGAAAAGAGCCTTTTGTCTCCCTTCCTCCGCCTTTGTGCTCCTCCTCGGACCCGCAGGCTGTTTCTTCCACAGGCCGTCGCAGTTTGGGCCCGGGGGGACCACACAGGCCCTTCCTCTTGCTGCCGTCATCCAGGGCCACGGGCTCCTCTGTGGTTCTCAGACGCTTGGAGCGCATGCGGGAGTGGCAGGTGCTGGGTGTGAGAAGAAACAGTCCCACTCAGAATCTAATTCTACAAACCCCCTTTCCATATGAGTTGGGAAATGGTGTTAGATGTAAATATAAACGGAATACAAGGATTTGCAAATCATTTCCAATCCATATTCAGTTGAATATGCTACAAAGACAAACTGATAAATTTTTTGTTGCAAATAATCATTAACTTTAGAATTTGATGGCAGCAACACGTGACAAAGAAGTTGGGAAAGGTGGCAATAAATACTGATAAAGTTGAGGAATGCTCATCAAACACTTATTTGGAACATCCCACAGGTGTGCAGGCTAATTGGGAACAGGTGGGTGCCATGATTGGGTATAAAAGTAGATTCCATGAAATGCTCAGTCATTCACAAACAAGGATGGGGCGAGGGTCACCACTTTGTCAACAAATGCTTGAGCAAATTGTTGAACAGTTTAAGAACAACCTTTCTCAAGCAGCTATTGCAAGGAATTTAGGGATTTCACCATCTACGCTCCGTAATATCATCAAAGGGTTCAGGAGAATGTGGAGAAATCACTGCACGTAAGCAGCTAAGCCCGTGACCTTCCATCCCTCAGGCTGTACTGCATCAACAAGCCACATCAGTGTGTAAAGGATATCACCACATGGGCTCAGGAACACTTCAGAAAACCACTGTCAGTAACTACAGTTGGTCGCTACATCTGTAAGTGCAAGTTAAAACTCTCCTATGCAAGGCGAAAACCGTTTATCAACAACACCCAGAAACGCCGTCGGCTTCGCTGGGCCTGAGCTCATCTAAGATGGACTGATACAAAGTGGAAAAGTGTTCTGTGGTCTGACGAGTCCACATTTCAAATTGTTTTTGGAAACTGTGGACGTCGTGTCCTCCGGACCAAAGAGGAAAAGAACCATCCGGATTGTTCTAGGCGCAAAGTGTAAAAGGCAGCATGTGTGATGGTATGGGGGTGTATTAGTGGCCAAGACATGGGTAACTTACACATCTGTGAAGGCACCATTAATGCTGAAATGTACATACAGCTTTTGGAGCAACACACACTACCGTTCAAAAGTTTGGGGTCACATTAACATGTCCTTATGTTTGACGGAAAAGCACTGTACTTTTCAATGAAGATAACTTTAAACTAGTCTTAACTTTAAAGAAATACACTCTATACATTGCTAATGTGGTAAATGACTATTCTAGCTGCAAATGTCTGCTTTTTGGTGCAATATCTACATAGGTGTATGGAGGCCCATTTCCAGCAACTATCACTCCAGTGTTCTAATGGTACAATGTGTTTGCTCTTTGGCTCAAAAGGCTAATTAATGATTAGAAAACCCTTGTGCAATCATGTTCACACATCTGAAAACACTTTAGCTCGTTACAGAAGCTACAAAACTGACCTTCCTTTGAGCAGATTGAGTTTACGGAGCATCACATTTGTGGGGTCAATTAAACGCTCAAAATGGCCAGAAAAAGAGAACTTTCATCTGAAACTCGACAGTCTATTCTTCTTCTTAGAAATGAAGGCTATTCCACTAAATTGTTTGGGTGACCCCAAACTTTTGAACGGTAGTGTATGTTGCCATCCAAGCAACGTTACCATGGACGCCCCTGCTTATTTCAGCAAGACAATGCCAAGCCACGTGTTACATCAACGTGGCTTCATAGTAAAAGAGTGCGGGTACTAGACTGGCCTGCCTGTAGTCCAGACATTGAAGATGTGTGGCGCATTATGAAGCCTAAAATAGCAGAAGGGAGACCCCCGGACTGTTGAACAACTTAAGCTGTACATCAAGCAAGAATGGGAAAGAATTCCACTTCAAAAATGTGTCTCCTCACTTCCCAAACCTTTACTGAGTGTTGTTAAAAGGAAAGGCCATGTAACACAGTGGTGAACATGCCCTTTCCCAACTACTTTGGCACGTGTTGCAGCCAGGAAATTCTAAAGTTAATGATTATTTGCAAAAAAAAAGTTTATCAGTTTGAACATCAAATATGTTGTCTTTGTAGCATATTCAACTGAATATGGCTTGAAAAGGATTTGCAAATCATTGTATTCCGTTTATATTTACATCTAACACCATTTCCCAACTCATATGGAAACGGGGTTTGTATATACAGAACTAATGACTTAGACTTAGACTTCCTTTTTATTGCTATTCAAATTTGAACTTTACAGTACAGATAAGAACGAAATGTTGTTGCATTAGCTCATGGTGGTGCAGGATAAAAAGCAATAAGGTAAAGCAATAATAGGAAGGATTTCTATTTAAGTATAATATCTGACAAGGATAGGAGGACTGTCTTCAACCAAAGGTTTTCATAGTGTTTCGTTCGATTGTAGCCAAAGTCCACTATCAGTCGAAACTATGGTGTTGTAGTTTCTTTAAAGGAGAAGTGAAGTGCTTTATATTTATATAGCGCTGTTCTCTAGTGACTCAAAGCGCTTTACATAGTGTGGGTGGCACTGGGAGCAGGTGGGTAAAGTGTCTTGCCCAAGGACACAACGGAACCTGGAACCCTCACTCTACCAACCGAGCTATGCCGCCCCAACCAGAACTCTGCTTAATGTATGCTGATCATTGAAATGGCCACAATACTGGGCGAATACCATTCAAATATAACTATTTAGCGCACGCAATGTGATTTATCAACACTCATCGGCGTTTTGTGAGCACTGAGAGTTTTATGTAGCATGTGTGAGAAGGACATGCAACACACGTGGACACGTCACAATCCTCCCTCCTACCCATCTGCTTGCCACTCAGCATCAAGGGTTGGAATTGGGGGTTAAATCAGCAAAAAATGATTCCCGGGCGCGGCCACCGCTGCTGCCCACTGCTCCCCTCACCTCCCAGGGGGTGAACAAGGGTGATGGGTCAAATGCAGAGCATAATTTCACCACACCTAGTGTGTGTGTGTGTGTGACGATCATTGCTACTTGAACTTTACATGTGTGCGCCAACTTTTTGGACGATCAGAAATAAATAAAAACTCGACATGTCGTCAATTCAGCAACATCATTTTATAATGTTAAAGTCACTGGAGAACTGATTGATGCTAATTGATGCCGACGTTATTTCTAATGTTTTTTTTAATTTATTAATGCAATATATCTCTATAATATACCTTCTACGTGGGAATACATCTTTCATTGTGCACGTTTTTACATTTGAGTCACTCCAGACACGTGAATTTGTGTCGTCTAGATTGCGATTGACAAAAGGTGTTACAGACGTGTGCTGCATGAGAACATGAATGTGCAGAAAATGACCGTCTCTGTAGTAAAAGCCACGCATAAACGCAACACCCTCCTTTTGAACCTCTCAAGGCTTAGTGGCCACATGCGTGGACAGCACCTTTTAGCTCTTATTTCCAAAATTGTGTACACTACTGAATTGGGGTCTTATGTGGACACTTATACTGCCATCTGGTGGTGTCAGAAGAGTATAACATACAATGGAATTTGGAAAAAAAAAGTGTAAAAATAAGAATTAGCATGTCACTAAACATGAAGTACACGTTTATGTACTTATGGACTAAGTCAGGGGTCGGCAACCTTTACCACTCAAAGAGCCATTTTGGAAAGTTTCACAAATTAAAGAAAATAATGGGAGCCACAGAATTTTTTTGAAAATTTAAAATGAAAAACACTGCATACAAAGCTTAAATTGCTCTGTGCTATGTTAACCAGGGGTCTCAGACACACCAGGGGTCTCAGACACACCAGGGGTCTCAGACACACCAGGGGTCTCAGACACACGCACCGGCACGCATCTCAATGTGGAAATTTGATGTTAGTGCGGCCCGCGACTTGTAATGAGTGGCGCTTGATGGCGTCATACTTGTCAACCACCTCAAAATTCCGGGAGACTCCCGAATATCAGGACGTGCTTTTGGCGCCCTCTACAGTCTGTCCAAACATTGTACCTGCTCGGCCACATGTAGAATGCAGCCTCAGCTTGCCCACGTAAGTGACAGCAAGGCGTACTAGTTCAGCAGCCACACATCTTACACTGACGGTAGCCGTACAAAAACAACTTTAACACTGTTACATTACAAATATGCGCCACACTTTGAACCCACACCAAAAAAGAATGACAAACACAATTCTGGAGAACATCTGCACTGTAACACAACATAAACACAACACAACCAATACCCAGAATCCCATGCAGCACTAACTCTTCTGCTCAACCAACGCCGGGGGGGGGGGGGATTTGTGGTAGCGGGGGTGTATAATCTAGACCGGAAGAGTTAGGGCTGCATGGGATTCTGGGTATTGGTTGTGTTAAGTATACTAACTGGGAAAACCGGGGGGGTTGGCAAGTATGCAGCTGAGCCGCATCAGAGTGGTCAAAGAGCCGCATGCGGCTCCGGAGCCGCGGGTTGCCGACCCCTGGACTAAGTACATCATATCAAAAGATGATTCTTAGTTTTTATTCTAATTAGGGTCCAATAAGCCCAAATAGCAAAGAGAAATAAAAAAAGCATGTAAACAACAGCTTGGGCCTTAATAGGTTAAATAAGGTGGTAGGGTTGTACAGTATACCAGTACTAGTATAGTATGGCGGTACTAATAAATCAAAAACGGTAGTATACTCTGATTAAAAAATTACTGGTTCCCAAAGGGCATGACGGCGTGCCGTAACATGGTGACATTGCTGGTTTTACGAGCAGAGGAGCATGTTGGGCATGTTGTACTTACAAGCAGACACAGCGTGTAGACAGAAAAGGGAGAATGGACGCATTTTGGTGTAAAAAGTCAAGATAAAGGTGAAGTTATAACACTGAAACACCCTCAGGAGGAGCTGCTTTAAGACATGCAGCTAACATCCATCCACAGTGTTTTAGCTACTTCTAGATCACTAATCCTCGTCTCCATGGCGACAAATAAAGTACGTTTCTTACAAGTAGCATTATCACTGCAGGACGAGGAATAGCTAAACATGCTTCACTACACACCGTAGGAGGATACAATAGCTCACTGGCGTCACAATGTAAACAAACGCCATGGGTGGATCTACACCTGACATCCACTGTAATGATACCAAGTACAGGAGCGTATCTAGTCGATACAACTATGAATACATCAATATTTTATCCTTTTTTTAAAATGTATATTATGTTTATAAAGTCAGTAAATACGTCCCTGGACACATGAGGACTTTGAATATGACCAATGTATGATCCTGTAACTACTTGGTATCGGATCCATACCTAAATGTGTGGTATCATCCAAAACTCATGTAAAGTATCAAAGAAGAGAAGAATAAGTGATTATTACGAAGTGTAGATAGAACATGTTAAAACAGAAAATAAGCAGATATTAACAGTAAATGAACAAGTAGATTAATAATCATTTTTTACAGTTTGTCCCTCATAATGTGTACAAAATAATAGGTGTATAAATAACACAATATGTTACTGCATACGTCAGCAGACTAATTAGGAGTCTTTGTTTGTTTACTTACTACTAGGGATGTCCGATTATGGCTTTTTGCCGATATCCGATATTCCGATATTGTCCAACTCTTTAATTACCGATACCGATATCAACCGATACCAATATCAACCGATATATGCAGTCGTGGAATTAACACATTATGCCTAATTTGGACAACCATGTATGGTGAAGATAAGGTACTTTTAAAAAAAAATAAATAAGATAACTAAATTAAAAACATTTTCTTGAATAAAAAAGAAAGTACAACAATATAAAAACAGTTACATAGAAACTAGTAATGAATGAAAATGAGTAAAATTAACTGTTAAAGGTTAGTACTATTAGTGGAGCAGCAGCACGCACAATCATGTGTGCTTACGGACTGTATTCCTTGCAGACTGTATTGATATATATTGATATATAATGTAGGAAGCAGAATATTGATAACAGAAAGAAATGGGAGGAGGGAGGTTTTTTGGGTTGGTGCACTAATAGTAGGTGTATCTTGTGTTTTTTATGTTGATTTAATTTAAAAAAAAAAAAAAAAAAAAACACAGATACAGATAATAAAAAAAACGATACCGATAATTTCCGATATTACATTTTAACGCATTTATCGGCCTACATCTACTAAAAGACAAGTTGTCTAGTATATTTTATTTAAGGACTAAATGACAATAATAAACATATGTTTCATGTACACTAACATTTGTTGTTCAATTAAAGACAATAATGACATTTTTTGTGGTCCCCTTTATTTAGAAAAGTATGGAAATACATTTTGGTACCGGTACCAAAATATTGGTACGGGGACCACTAGGGATGATACTCGAAACCGGTTTTCCCGGTTGTTCGATAAGAAAAGAACCGAGTCCTCGGACTCAAATCCCTTTTTGAGAACCGGTACCCGTTATCGAGACCACTATAGTAAAGAAAAAGAGTTGGTTCTTTATTCGAATCCCTCGGAACGAATCCCGTCCCGACCAGAAATGCTCCGTAGGACATCACAAGAAATGGAGTCACGTAGCTCAGTCATTAGGCGCAGATAGGGAAAGCAGGAAAAAAATGGACGGGAAAAAGCGCTCCAAGGTGTAATAAAGTTCAAAACAAAAGGTATAATCCAATGAATAACTTTACTGAGAGATTTGAGCAGGGTACAAACACATTTACGACCAAGCGGAAACATAGCAACCAGGCTAGCAACGCACCTCCTTTACGGCAGCTGTCGCAACGTTCTTAAAGCAACCGCAGCACATACATATATGACATCTCCCTTTTTGAACTTTTGTTTTTCTTTCCTTGTAAACGTTACAAAATCACACTGTAGATGTGTTGTCTGTCTAATTATAAATAATGCAGACGAGGCGTGTTGGCTGAGTTCTTGACGTTTACTTTCACAGCGTGGCAACATGCAACACTTGTCGGGGCTACCGCGCATGCTCGTCACTCCCGTTGCATGCTGGGTAGTGTAGTTGTTGTAATATTCCCTCGCTCATAACATCTTTCCCCCTATAAAGAAATAATGTTAACTCAATAAAGTGTATTTCTTTCTTTTTTTTAGCTTTAACTTTTCATTTTTTAGCATTGTAACCACATTTGCAAATAACTTTTCTCTTCATAGAATTTTTTTTCAATAAATAAATAAAATAAAGTGCAAAAATGTCAAAGCATCATAACAAACAGTTATGTTCCAATAGCAGCAGAAGTGCACTTTTTGGAGAGCTGTATTATTTTCAGTTTTGTGCCCAAGGGACTGATTTTATTCAACACTATATTATTATTTATACACCTATAGTGACCACAGAGACAGCTTGTTTTTGTGTTACTGTATGTATTTGTTTTTCTGAAAAATCCCACTTAATATACTTTGGGTAACAACAGTCAATATTTATTTATTTTATTTTATTTTTTTAGGGGGGTAACAGTCGATATTTATTTATTTATTAGATTCAATTGTTTTCTTATATAATAAAAGTGATCTTTTGTTAAACCAAATATTGTGTTTTTTTCCATATACAACAACCTATCTGGACTCCATAAGAGAATCGATAAGGAATCGGTTCGATAAGAGGATTCGATAATAGGCTCGAACTCGATCATTTCTTATCAAACATCATCCCTAGGGACCACCCTATAGAGTGGTCTGCACCACTTTTCAACTGCACACGCAGTCTTGCTAGATCACATACAACACACCCACTCATACTGTGTTAGGTTGTTTTGTTTTTTTGCACACACAGTTTAGCGCGTGGTGTTTGGATGTAGCTGTATGTAGATGTGGCTCAGCTGAAGTGCTCTTTCAAAGTCTTTTATGTTCTTTGTTTTCCCTCCTCATTTCATGAGTTGTTGACCTTATTTTCTTGTGGACTGTGTGTGTCTGCACCACATCATTTGACCACTGCGGGATAAACAAGTCCATCCTAATTAAGTGTGCTGTGAGGCAACATCCAAAGGTCTCCTCCTGCCATGTCTATGTAATGTCATGCTAGAAAAAGGGAGGCACGCGATATACAATT
The DNA here is from genome assembly GCF_033978785.1 of Entelurus aequoreus. Taxonomy (NCBI): domain Eukaryota; kingdom Metazoa; phylum Chordata; class Actinopteri; order Syngnathiformes; family Syngnathidae; genus Entelurus; species Entelurus aequoreus. Next base: position 49,460,236 of record NC_084748.1, on the reverse strand, counting down.
GATGGGTAAATCTGTTGAATCTTAAGTGTCACCTGTCCAAATATGACCTACTATCAATATCACAGAGGCAATAAATAAAGAGAGTAACACAGAAGAGGAAACAATACCTTTTATTGGAGGATTTTGTCCTGCAGCGCCTCTGCAGCCAGCTCTGCAGCTCAGGTGTGGTGCTGGGAGTGGCGAGCGTGTGGTCAATGGCCGTGGGATCTTTGCCCAGCATCCAGCTGCCATAGCGGTCAGGCTGAAAACGCTTGACAAATGGCTCCATGGATATTTTCACCATGTCCTTACTGCAAGTACACTGCCAGGGAAGGAAAGTGTCAAACTCAAGGCATCATTTGACCTGGCCTGCGTCAATAAAGTACTTCATATCTACCTCCAATTTGACTGGGAACAAAGTGATTTTAAACCTCTCAAGGCTTAGTGGCCACATGCGTGGACAGCACCTTTTAGCTCTTATTTACAAAATTGTGTACACTACTGAATTAGGGTCTTATGACCCTTATGTGGACACTTATACTGCCATCTGGTGGTGTCAGAAGAGTATAACATACAATGGAATTTGGGAAAAAAAAGTGTAAAAATAAGAATTAGCA
>NC_084748.1:49422140-49454640 GCF_033978785.1 Entelurus aequoreus | reverse complement strand
TTGGCCGGGGGTGCGACTTATACTCAGGAGCCACTTATGTGTGAAATGATTAACACATAACCGTAAAATATCAAATATTATTATTTTTGTCATTCACGTACAGTGTTTCCCATAAACTGCCAAGATACCTGTGGCGGTGGGGGCGTGGCTATGGGCGTGGTCACCATGACATCATCGATTAATTTGCATCATTTACTACAATGATATGATTTTCTCTAAAAAGGCTAAAAAAATGTATACTTACTAATTAATAATAACAATTTTGTTTTAAACGTCCATCCATCTATCCATTTTACAATATAATAACAACACTTTGTGTACATATTTATATACAGATTTGAACAATAAGTTATTCACTGAAATATATTTATTAATTGTGGTTCTTACAAAAAATATATCTTATAAAATATAAAAGCTAAAATGTCTCTTAAAGCTCTGCCCCTTTAATTAGTGCATACTAAATAATTTAACTTTAGCCTACTACTACAACCATATTATTTACCAGCAACATAAAGTGAAACAGAGGCAGAGGTGTCCTGCCACAGTCAGTAACAAATAAACAGAAAACAGTAGTGGTCAAATACGAATAAGGCAACAAGAGAAGTATCCTACACTTCTCTTTTGTAAAGTAAATGTGAACAGCCTATATGGGCATCTACATCTACTATATGATTTGCCTGAGAAGCTGGACAGGACAACAACAACAAAAAACACCACAAAAAAAAATATATATATTTTTTTATTTTTTTTAATTGTGGCGGACGTAATTCTTTCGTGGCGGGCCGCCACAAATAAATGAATGTGTGGGAAACACTGACGTAAGAGACTAGGCGTATATAAGCAATTGTCACACACACAAGTCAACCAATAAAAATTTGGCGGGGGGCGGGTCATGGCAGAAGTGCGTTGTGAAAATAAAGATGCTACCTGCTACTACTTCCGTACCTATGAAAATGGATCATTTCAACATTGGTGGTAACTTTCAAAAACTGAGAAGGGCTGAACGAAAACGGCACCAAAAAGGAAATCATATAATGCAGGTTACAAGCTGGAAGTAGTGAAATATGTCAGATTGTTTGGTAAACGTATAGCATGTTCTATATGTTATAGTTATTTGAATGACTCTTACCATAATATGTTACGTTAACATACCAGTTGGTTATTTATGCCTCATATAACGTACACTTATTCAGCCTGTTGTTCACTATTCTTGATTTATTTTAAATTGCCTTTCAAATGTCTATTCTTGGTGTTGGCTTTTATCAAATACATTTCCCCAAAAAATGCGACTTATACTCCAGTGTGACTTATGTTTTTTTCCTTCTTTATTATGCATTTTCGGCCGGTGCGATTTATACTCCGGAGCGATTTATAATCCGAAAAATACATGGTATATATATATATACTGTATATATATATACACACACACATGTATATATACACTACCGTTCAAAAGTTTGGGGTCACATTAAAATGTCCTTATTTTTCAATGAAGATAACTTTAAACTAGTCTTAGCTTTAAAGAAATACACTCTATACATTGCTAATGTGGTAAATGACTATTCTAGCTGCAAATGTCTGCTTTTTGGTGCAATATCTACATAGGTGTATAGAGGCCCATTTCCAGCAACTATCACTCCAGTGTTCTAATGGTACAATGTGTTTGCTCATTGGCTCAGAAGGCTAATTGATGATTAGAAAACCCTTGTGCAATCATGTTCACACATCTGAAAACACTTTAGCTCGTTACAGAAGCTACAAAACTGACCTTCCTTTGAGCAGATTGAGTTTCTGGAGCATCACATTTGTGGGGTCAATTAAACGCTCAAAATGGCCAGAAAAAGAGAACTTTCATCTGAAACTCCACAGTCTATTCTTGTTCTTAGAAATGAAGGCTATTCCACTAAATTGTTTGGGTGACCCCAAACTTTTGAACGGTAGTGTATGTATTAGGGCTGCAACTAACGATTAATTTGATAATCGATTAATCTGTCGATTATTACTTCGATTAATCGATTAATAATCGGATAAAATAGACAAACTACATTTCTATCCTATCCAGTATTTTATTGGGAAAAAACAGCATACTGGCACCATACTTATTTTGATTATTGTTTCTCAGCTGTTTGTACATGTTGCAGTTCATAAATAAAGGTTTATTAAAAAAAAAAAAATGTATGCATGCGCATAGCATAGATCCAACGAATCGATGACTAAATTAATCGGCAACTATTTTAATAATCGATTTTAATCGATTTAATCGATTAGTTGTTGCAGCCCTTATATATATATATATATATATATATATATATATATATATATATATATATATATATATATATATATTTATATATATATCTTGTCAGCTTAGCACAGAGAAGTGAGTGACAGAAGAAAAGCTGAGGTGACTTCAGTAAAGACATGGTGAGATGGTGGAAAGGATTCTACACTGCTGAGAGTACAGTATATCTTAAAGCTGCTTCCATCCATGCACTCTACCCCCCTCGGTGTGTGTGTGTGTGTGTGTGTGTGTGTGTGTGTGTGTGTGTGTGTGTGTGTGTGTGTGTGTGTGTGTGTGTGTGTGTGTGTGTGTGTGTGTGTGTGTGTGTGTGTGTGTGTGTGACAGGGAGTGTGACAGGGATCCCTGCAGGGTGGAGAGCCTACCCTGTGCTAATGAGAAGAACTCCCTCTCGGGCACAGACACAGAGAGATGGAGCAAACAATACTGACAAAAAAACTTTTTTCCTCCACCAACTGCAATCTTTTCTTTTTTCACTTCATCATTTGAAACGTTGCCTCTTCATACGCCGCTTGTCTTCCATGAAAGGTGCACGTACACATTGTGTTTCCTCTGAGCTGCTCAGGTAAGACGAGAGCTGGGGGAAATCATCGATTTTTAGATGCGTCGCAATTTGAACATGGACGATTATACAATCGATTAGTACATGTCAATAATCAATAATGGATGTATTTACTGTAAAGAAAGTCATGCAGACAACTTGACTGACTGCAGTGATCCACCTCACCTCCTTTATTTTAAAGGCCTACTGAAATGATTTTTTTTAATTTAAACAGGAATAGCAGATCCACTCTATGTCATACTTGATCATTTCGCGATATTGCCATATTTTTGCTGAAAGGATTTAGTAGAGAAAATCGACGATAAAGTTCGCAACTTTTGCTCGCTGATGAAAAAAAGCCTTGCCTGTAGCGGAAGTAGCGTGACGTCACAGGAGCTAGTATTCCTCACAATTCCCCGTTGTTTACAATGGAGCGAGAGAGATTCGGACCGAGAAAGTGATGATTACCCCATTAATTTGAGCGAGGATGAAAGATTCGTGGATGAGGAACGTTACAGTGAATGACTTGAGAGGCAGCGATGGACGTATCTTTTTTTCGCTCTGACCGTAACTTAGATACAAGCTGGCTCATTGGATTCCACACTCTCCTTTTTCTATTGTAGATCACAGATTTGTATTTTAAACCACCTGGGATACTATATCCTCTTGAAAATGAGAGTCGAGAACGCGAAATAGACATTCAGTGCCTTTTATCTCCACGACAATACATCGGCGAAATGCTTTAGCTACGAGCTAACGTGATAGCATCTTGCTTTAACTGCATATAGAAACAAAAAAATAAACCCCTGACTGGAAGGATAGATAGAAAATCAACAATACTATTAAACCGTGGACATGTAAATACACGGTTAATGCTTTCCAGGCTGGCGAAGGTTAACAATGCTGTGCTAACTACGCCATTAAAGCTAACTTAGCAACCGGACTGCACAGAGCTATGCTAAAAACATTAGCTCTCCACCTACGCCAGCCAGCCCTCATCTGCTCATCAACACCCGTGCTCACCTGCGTTCCAGCGATCGGCAGAAGGACGAAGGACTTCACCCGATGCGTTTGGCGGCCCGGAGACGTAGGAAGTCAAGGTGAAGTCGCCGGCTAGCGCGGCTAGCGCTCCAACAAAGTCCTCCTGGTTGTGTTGCTGTAGTCCGCTGCTAATACACCGATCCCACCTACAACTGTCTTCTTTGCAGCCTTCATTGTTCATTAAAAAAATTGCAAAAGATGTCCAGAATACTGTGGAATTATGAAATGAAAACAGAGCTTTTTGTATAGGATTCTACGGGGTACCATAACTTCCGTTACTCGGACTTCGTCACGCGCATACGTCATCATACCGCGATGTTTCAGCCGGATATTTCCCGGGAATTTTAAAATGTCACTTTATAAGTTAACCCGGCCGTATTGGCATGTGTTGCAATGTTAAGATTTCATCATTGATATATAAACTATCAGACTGCGTGGTCGCTAGTAGTGGCTTTCAGTAGGCCTTTAAGGGCACTTATTTAAAAATGTGGGAATTATTTTAACTGTTTCTTATTACAAATGCACTGGGTTTTTTTTTTATTTGCAAGTGATAAACACTTAGTGAAATTAGAAGAAATGTAAAACTGCATCAATATACATAAATTAAAGATGCATGGATAAATGATTTTTAATCGAATTGTAGCTCCTGAATTATAATCAAATCGTGAGAGTCCCATCTCTGGTTAAGCCCAGAAAAAAGTCATATGTTCAGTCTAATAAAATAGTTCCAATATAGAACAACAATTGTGGCGTGACAAAGGTCATAATGCAGAGTTTAGACTGCAGTATAATAATGTATGTTTGTATTTATTCTGGTGGTAGTTTGCAGTGATGTAAGACTACTACAAATAGAGGGCCGGCCCCTGGCATAAACAGCAGATGTTTAAGGTAAACTTGAGGGGAGCCTAAAGGTTGAAAACTAAATCTAGATATTGTATTGGTTTTGAAAATGAAGAAATATCAAAATGGCCCCAGCATGCTTTCATTTGTCACTGTGCGGCCCTCGGTGGAAAAAGTTAGGACACCCCTGAGTATTAATGGTTCATCAACCTCTTTATTTTAGACTAATGAATGTATTTAAAGGCCTACTGAAAGCCACTACTAGCGACCACGCAGTCTGATAGTTTATATATCAATGATGAAATCTTAACATTGCAACACATGCCAATACGGCCGGGTTAACTTATAAAGTGACATTTAAATTTCCCGCTAAACTTCCGGTTGAAAACTCCTTTGGAGGATGACGTATGCGCGTGACGTAGCCAGTGAAACAGAAGTATGGCTCCCCCATTGAAGCCAATACGAAATAGCTCTGTTTTCATCTCATTATTCCACAGTATTCTGGACATCTGTGTTGGTGAATCTGTTGCAATTTGTTCATTGCATTATGGAGAAAGAAGCTGAGCAAGCAAAGAAGAAAGTCGGTGCGAAGCGGAGTATTTTGCGAGGGAAGTCAGCAACACAACACAGTCGGTGTTTCATTGTTTACATTCCCGAAAGATGCAGTCAAGATCGAAGAACTCGGACAACAGAGACTCTTACCAGGAGGACTTTGACTTCGTTAACAGACGCAGACGCGATACCGTGAGTACGCTTCCAAACATTTGATCGCTTGCTATAACTAGCTCGAGCTGGTAGCTAGGAGCTAGCATAACAAACACCTAGGTGTTTGTTATGCGGGATTAATTTGTGGCATATTAAATATAAGCCTGGTTGTGTTGTGGCTAATAGAGTATATATATGTATTGTGTTTATTTACTGTTGTAGTCATTCCCAGCTGAATATCAGGTCCCACCCGCACGCTTCCAAACATTTGATCGCTTCCCCGTACGTGCGTGTCACGTACGTAACTTTGGTTAAATATATAAGCTTTATGAACCTTGGGTTAGGTGAACGGTCCTTTGGGCTGAGTGAGTGTGTGTGTTGTGCAGGTGTTTGAATTGTATTGGCTGGTTATATATACGGGATCCCGTCCATATAACCCGCTCGAGCTATAACTAGCTCGAGCTAGTAGCTAGGAGCTAGCATAACAAACACCTAGGTGTTTTTATGTGGGATTAATTTGTGGCATATTAAATATAAGCCTGGTTGTGTTGTGGCTAATAGAGTATATATATGTCTTGTGTTTATTTACTGTTGTAGTCATTCCCAGCTGAATATCAGGTCACCTAGCATCTTCCCTATCTGAATAGCTTCCACTCCCCACTAGTCCTTCACTTGCACTTTACTCATCCACAAATCTTTCATCCTCGCTCAAATTAATGGGGAAATTGTCGCTTTCTCGGTCCGAATCACTCTCACTTCATGCGGCCATCATTGTAAACAATAGGGAACTTTGCGTATATGTTCAACTGACTACATCACGCTACTTCCGGTAGGGGCAAGCCTTTTTTTTTATCAGATACCAAAAGTTGCAATCTTTATCGTCGTTGTTCTATACTAAATCCTTTCAGCAAAAATATGGCAATATCGCGAAATGATCAAGTATGACACATAGAATAGATCTGCTATCCCCGTTTAAATAAAAAAAATTCATTTCAGTAGGCCTTTAAATGCAATGACCTTGGTTTATGTACTTCCATTATAGAGCCACAAGTGTAATAATTGCCTTGACTGGTCAACAATAAAAACTTGGTGGTCTCCCCTGGGCCACCTTGGCCTGTGTGCACATGGAGGAACTATGATCAGATTGTTGTAAAATAGTCATTAAGAGATGTATTTGTGGTGTTGCTGCACTACGGCCTTGTAAACAAACAAATGCATGTTTTGTTTATTTAATTGTGTGAATGTTCCAAAACATTCACACATATACTTTTATACACCAAAATTCATCTTTTTATTATTATTATTCTCCAGATTCTGCCACATTTTACACCCGATTCAAACCCTTCCAACTTCAAACTGTTCAGCCTATTCAGGAATCGCCGGCTTCCCCTTGACAAATTCCAAAAATTCCCCGATTTCCTGGCTTTCCCATTCAAAAAAATGTGGCCATTTTTCAAACATTCACCATTTCCACATTTGTCAACCGATTCAAACCATTCCACCTTCAACATATTCCACTCATCCTGGACATTCAAACTTTCATTTTTACAAGTTCCAAAAATTTCCTAAAATTCATGTTTTTTTCAAACCCTTTTTTTTACCCTTCTTTCTGTCGACTACTCTTCCACATTTTTCAACTGTTCCACCATCAAAACATTCCTCTTAATCAGGACAAAAAACCAAGATGTTTTTTTGAACTGGAAAAATTTCCAGTTTTCCCGAAATTCCAGGAATTCCGTAATAGCATTTCTCAATTCAAATTGTTACTACTTCAACATTTCTCAACCAATTTGAAAAATTCCAACACCAACCATTTCAACTCATTCAGAACATTCCATTTTTTATTTTTTTTTAGCATTTTCCAAAAAATTCCCGCTTTTCCTGAAATTTCAATGAAATTTCCATGAAAAGAATGGGACATTTATCTAAGTAGCACAACTCCCACATTTTTTATCCGATTCAAACCATTCCAACTTGAAAATATTCAGCCTGTTCAGGAATTGTGTGCTCCCTTTCAACAATTATTTTAAAAAATCCCGGATTTCCCAGAATTCCCAGTTTTTAGGGACTTTTTCCCCATTCAAAATGAATTGTCCATTTTTCAAACTTCAAACCATTCCACTTTCAACACATTCAATTCATACTGGAAATTCAAACAACCATTTTTCCACGTTCAACAAATTTCCAGGAATTCCTGTTTTTGTCTAACCTTATTTCCAACCTTCTTTAGTGCGATAACTCCTTTCACGTTTTTCAACCCATTTCAAGCGTTCCACTGTCAAAACATTCCTCTTAGTCAGGACAAAAAACCAAGTTGGTTTAAGAACTTGAAAAATTCCCGGTTTTCCCAAAATTCCATAATACCATTTTTCAATTAAAAAATGTTTCCTACTTCAACATTTCTTGACAGATTTAAACAATTCCAACACCAACCAATTCATCCATTCAGGACATTCATGCTCCTAATCATTTTCAAAAAATCCCAATTTTCCCAAAATTTCCAGGAAGTTCCGAATGAAATGAATGGGACATTTTTCCAAGTCGCACAATTCGCACATTTTTCAACCCATTAATTTCCCAGAATTGTAGGTTTTCCGGGACATTTTTCCCGTTCAAAATGAATTGGCCATTTTTCAAACATTCACCATTTCCACATTTTTCAACTGATTCAAATCATTCCACCTTCAACATATTCCACCATCCTGGATATTCTAACTATCATTTTTCAAATTTTTCAAATTTCCAGGAATTCCCAGATTTCTCGTTTTTTTCAAACCCTTTTTTCTGTCGACTACTCTTTCCACATTTTTCAAGCGTTACACTGTCAAATCATTCCTCTTAATCAGGACAAAAAAACAAGTTTTTTTTTAACTGGAAAAATTCCCGGTTTTCCTGAAATTCTGTAACACCATTTTTCAATTAAAGAGCTGTTACTACTTCAACATTTCTCAACCCTAATACCATTTTTCAGAATTGTAGGTTTTCCGGGACATGTTTCCCGTTCAAAATAATTTGGCCATTTTTCACATTCACCATTCCCACATTTTTCAACCTATTCTAACTATTCCGCCTTCAACATATTCCACCATCCTGGACATTCTAACTATCATTTTTCCAAGTTGAAAACATTTTTCAAACCCTTTTTTCACCTTTTTTTCTGTCGACTACTCTTTCCAAATTGTTCAACCGTTCTACCGTCAAATCATTCCTCTTAATCAGGACAAAAAACAAAGTTGTTTTTTTAACTAGAAAAATTCCCGGTTTTCCCGAAATTCCAGGAATTCCGTAATAGAATTTCTCAATTAAAATTGTTACCACTTCAACATTTCTCAACCAATTTGAAAAATTCCAACACCAACCATTTCAACTCATTCAGAACATTCCATTTTTATTTTTTTTTTAGCATTTTCCAAAAAATTCCCGTTTTCCTGAAATTTCAATGAAATTCCCATGAAAAGAATGGGACATTTATCTAAGTAGCACAACTCCCACATTTTTTATCCGATTCAAACCATTCCAACTTCAAAATATTCAGCCTGTTCAGGAATTGTGTGCTCCCTTTCAACAATTATTTTAAAAAATCCCGGATTTCCTAGAATTCCCAGTTTTTAGGGACATTTTCCCCATTCAAAATGAATTGTCCATTTTTCAAACTTCAAACCATTCCACTTTCAACACATTCAATTCATACTGGAAATTCAAACAACCATTTTTCCACGTTCAACAAATTTCCAGGAATTCCTGTTTTTGTCTAACCTTATTTCCAACCTTCTTTAGTGCGAAGACTCCTTTCACGTTTTTCAACCCATTTCAAGCGTTCCACTGTCAAAACATTCCTCTTAGTCAGGACAAAAAACCAATTTGGTTTAAGAACTTGAAAAATTCCCGGTTTTCCAAAAATTCCCTAATACCATTTTTCAATTAAAAAATGTTTCCTACTTCAACATTTCTTGACAGATTTAAACAATTCCAACACCAACCAATTCATCCATTCAGGACATTCATGCTCCTAATCATTTTCAAAAAATCAAAATTTTCCCAAAATTCCCAAATTTCCAGGAAGTTCCCATTGAAATGAATGGGACATTCTTCCAAGTCGCACAATTCCCACATTTTTCAACCTATTCATTTCCCAGAATTGTAGGTTTTCCGGGACATGTTTCCCGTTCAAAATAATTTGGCCATTTTTCACATTCACCATTCCCACATTTTTCAACCTATTCTAACTATTCCGCCTTCAACATATTCCACTATCCTGGACATTCTAACTATCATTTTTCCAAGTTAAAAACATTTTTCAAACCCTTTTTTCACCTTTTTTTCTGTCGACTACTCTTTCCAAATTCTTCAACCGTTCTACCGTCAAATCATTCCTCTTAATCAGGACAAAAAACAAAGTTGTTTTTTTGAACTGGAAAAATTTCCAGTTTTCCCGAAATTCCAGGAATTCCGTAATAGCATTTCTCAATTCAAATTGTTACTACTTCAACATTTCTCAACCAATTAGAAAAATTCCAACACCGACCATTTCAACTCATTCAGAACATTCACATTTTTTTAAGCATTTTCCAAAAAATTCCCGCTTTTCCTGAAATTTCAATGAAATTCCCATGAAAACAATGGGACATTTATCTAAGTAGCACAACTCCCACATTTTTTTATCCCATTCAAACCATTCCAACTTCAAAATATTCAGCCTGTTCAGGAATTGCGTGCTCCCTTTCAACAATTATTTTAAAAAATCCCGATTTCCCATAATTCCCAGTTTTTAGGGACATTTTCCCCATTCAAAGTGAATTGTCCATTTTTCAAACTTCAAAACATTCCACCTTCAACACATTCAATTCATACTGGAAATTTAAACAACTATTTTTCCACATTCAACAAATATCCAGGAATTCCTGTTTTTGTCTAACCTTATTTCCAACCTTCTTTAGTGCGATCACTCCTTTCACGTTTTTCAACCCATTTCAAGCGTTCCACTGTCAAAACATTCCTCTTAGTCAGGACAAAAAACCAAGTTGGTTTAAGAACTTGAAAAATTCCCGGTTTTCCCAAAATTCCATAATACCATTTTTCAGTTCAAATTTTTTTCCTACTTCAACATTTCTTGACAGATTTAAACAATTCCAACACCAACCAATTCATCCATTCAGGACATTCATGGTCCTAATCATTTTCAAAAAAATCCCAATTTTCCCAAAATTTCCAGGAAGTTCCCATTGAAATGAATGGGACATTTTTCCAAGTCGCACAATTCGCACATTTTTCAACCCATTAATTTCCCAGAATTGTAGGTTTTCCGGGACATTTTTCCCGTTCAAAATGAATTGGCCATTTTTCAAACATTCACCATTCCCACATTTTTCAACCTATTCTAACTATTCCGCCTTCAACATATTCCACCATCCTGGATATTCTATCATTTTTCAAATTTTTCAAATTTCCAGGAATTCCCAGATTTCTCGTTTTTTTCAAACCCTTTTTTCTGTCGACTACTCTTTCCACATTTTTCAACCGTTCTACCGTCAAATCATTCCTCTTAATCAGGACAAAAAACAAAGTTTTTTTTTAACTGGAAAAATTCCCGGTTTTCCTGAAATTCTGTAACACCATTTTTCAATTAAAGAGCTGTTACTACTTCAACATTTCTCAACCAATTAGAAAAATTCCAACACCGACCATTTCAACTCATTCAGAACATTCACATTTTTTTAAGCATTTTCCAAAAAATTCCCGCTTTTCCCGAAATTTCAATGAAATTCCCATGAAAAGAATGGGCCATTTATCCAAGTACCACAACTCCCACATTTTTTTATCCCATTCAAACCATTCCAACTTCAAAATATTCAGCCTGTTCAGGAATTGTGTGCTCCCTTTCAACAATTATTTTAAAAAATCCAGATTTCCCATAATTCCCAGTTTTTAGGGACATTTTCCCCATTCAAAGTGAATTGTCCATTTTTCAAACTTCAAAACATTCCACCTTCAACACATTCAATTCATCCTGGAAATTTAAACAACTATTTTTCCACGTTCAACAAATATCCAGGAATTCCTGTTTTTGTCTAACCTTATTTCCAACCTTCTTTAGTGCGATCACTCCTTTCACGTTTTTCAACCCATTTCAAGCGTTCCACTGTCAAAACATTCCTCTTAGTCAGGACAAAAAACCAAGTTGGTTTAAGAACTTGAAAAATTCCCGGTTTTCCCAAAATTCCATAATACCATTTTTCAATTAAAAAATGTTATACAATTTCTCAATTAAAACACTGTTACTACTTCAACATTTCTTGACCCATTTAAAAAATTCCAACACCAACCAATTCAGCTCATTCAGGACATTAATGCTCCTAAATCACATTCCAAAAAATCCTGCTTTTTCCCAAATTTCCAGGAAGTTCCCATTGAAATGAATGGGACATTTTTCCAAGTTGCACAATTCCCACATTTTTCAACCAATTCAAACCATTCCAACATCAACACATTCCACTCATCCTGGACATTCAAACTAACACTTTCCCAAGTTCCAAACCAAATTATGGTTTTCCTGGAAATTCACACTCTTAAACAATCAAACCATTCCAACATTCAAACTATTCTTACATTCATATGACATTCTGTCAGCATTTCACTTCAACTTCAGCTTTGGAGCATTCCCACATCATCAAGTTTGGCACATAAAACTCCATACTAACCAGGACTTGGGCTCGCCAAAATGAAGGTAGTTGATGCTGTAGAGGTCCATATCCTCTGTGTGCCAGGAGAAAGTTGTTTTCCACATGCCAAAGTACAGATACGGCGTGTTGACCCCCTGGATGGACACCCCACAGTCCTCTTCGATGAGGTCCAAGATGGAGTTGAGGTGGCCAATGTTCCATTCCTCCACGTCCTGCAGCACAGAGAGCTTGATGACAACGCTGCAAGAATGTCACCTGCTACAAGGGAGCCCAGCAAACGCTCCAGCCAGTGAAATTAAAAAACAAAGTCTACCTCGTCGTAGAGGCTGCCGCCGACGTCAGCTCCATAGATAGGCGACACAAAGGTGAGGTTCTTCCAGTATTTACGCTCCAGATCTTCATAGTTTAGGTAGCGAGGTGTACAGTACCTGTGGGCGAGCAGGAACACACCTTCACGTAGTTGTCGTGTATTTAAAAAGGTACAATACATATTTTAGTGAGATTGCAGCCAATGGCTAATTTCCATCAGGTTGATGTTTATATTATGAATAGAAACCTTCAAAACCTAGTCAACAGAACAACAATATTGCTGTTCTTGTTACAAACTCATGTTATAGACCACACAAATGCATAACACTATTAATTACGCCTGTCAAAGTTAACATGCTAACTATAAAACATTTTATCGGGCGATTACCGCAAACACTTCCTTTTTGACCCGAGGGACGTGCCGTAGCGGGGACAACTTGGCTGCAGTTTACTTGCTACTGATGAGCCACAAAGTCTACCTTATGGAAATATCAGGTTCAAAGCCATGGCAAGTTGTTCTCCCTACAAGAAAGGACTATTTTTCACCGTGAGAAGAGGCAACATCCCTGCAGCAAACGCCTGCTGTGCGTGTCGTTCTAGAGGTGGGTGGTGCTTCACTTCCGTGTTCAGATTAGGGTTAAGGTGCGTTGATAACATACCATTTATATTGTTACTGTGACTGATTGAGTAAGTAAGATGGCATAAGTGATAACATATCATTTTTATTGTTACTGTGACTGATTGAGTAAGTAACATGGCATACGTGATAACATAACATTTATATTGTTACTGTGACTGATTGAATAAGTAACATGACATAAGTGATAACATAACATTTAGATTATTACTGAGACTGATTGAGTAAGTAAGATGACATAAGTGATAACATAACATTTATATTGTTACTGTCACTGATTTAGTAAGTAAGATGACATAAGTGATAACATAACATTTAGATTGTTACTGTGACTGATTGAATAAGTAACATGGCATAAGTGATAACATAACATTTAGATTGTTACTGTGACTGACTGAGTAAGAAAGATGACATAAGTGATAACATAACATTTATATTGTTACTGTGACTGCTTTAGTAAGTAAGATGGCATAAGTGATAACATAACATTTAGATTGTTACTGTGACTGATTTAGTAAGTAAGATGACATAAGTGATAACATAACATTTAGATTGTTACTGTGACTGATTTAGTAAGTAAGATGACATAAGTGATAACATAACATTTAGATTGTTACTGTGACTGCTTTAGTAAGTAAGATGGCATAAGTGATAACATAACATTTAGATTGTTACTGTGACTGACTGAGTAAGATGACATAGGTGATAACATAACATTTAGATTGTTACTGTGACTGCTTTAGTAAGTAAGATGACATAAGTGATAACATAACATTTATATTGTTACTGTGACTGATTGAGTAAGTAACATGGCATAAGTGATAACATAACATTTAGATTGTTACTGTCACTGATTAAGTAAGATGGCATAAGTGATAACATAACATTTAGATTATTACTGAGACTGATTGAGTAAGTAAGCTGACATAAGTGATAACATAACATTTATATTGTTACTGTCACTGATTTAGTAAGTAAGATGACATAAGTGATAACATAACATTTATATTGTTACTGTGACTGATTGAGTAAGTAAGATGACATAAGTGATAACATAACATTTATATTGTTACTGTCACTGATTTAGTAAGTAAGATGACATAAGTGATAACATAACATTTAGATTGTTACTGTGACTGATTCCCCCCACCCCCGAAGCTACTGTTTTTTCAGCAATTGAACATGCAAAAAAGATGTTTTAGTGTTTAAAGAATTTAAAAATGATCAACAGAGTTGACATAAATACATACCCTATTCATCCAAATAATTCACTGTCTGTTTCAGTCACTATGTTATTTAGTCACTACAGTAATTATGTTCACATCCACAGGAACCACATGGGTTAGCCTACTCTATACAGTATTTACAACCTTACTTGTGTTCACTTCACATCCACATGGTTCATCTACTTATTGACATAATTTACACATTACTTTGTCTGTTTCAGTCACTATGTTATTTAGTCACTACAGTAATTATGTTCACATCCACAGGAACCACATGGGTTAGCCTACTCTATACAGTTTTTACAACCTTACTAGTGTTCACTTCACATCCACATGGTTCATCTAGTTATTGACATTATTTACACATTACTATGTCTGTTTCAGTCACTATGTTATTTAGTCACTACAGGAATTATGTTCACATCCACAGGAACCACATGGGTTAGCCTACTCTATACAGTATTTACAACCACTTCACATCCACAGATAGTTCATCTAGTTATTGACATTATTTACACATTACTATGTCTGTTTCAGTCACTATGTTATTTAGTCACTACAGTAATTGTGTTCACATCCACAGGAACCACATGGGTTAGCCTACTCTATACAGTATTTACAACCTTACTTGTGTTCACTTCACATCCACATGGTTCATCTACTTATTGACATTATTTACACATTACTTTGTCTGTTTCAGTCACTATGTTATTTAGTCACTACAGTAATTATGTTCACATCCACAGGAACCACATGGGTTAGCCTACTCTATACAGTATTTACAACCTTACTAGTGTTCACTTCACATCCACAGATGGTTCATCTAGTTATTGACATTATTTACACATTACTATGTCTGTTTCAGTCACTATGTTATTTAGTCACTACAGTAATTATGTTCACATCCACAGGAACCACATGGGTTAGCCTACTCTATACAGTATTTACAACCTTACTAGTATTCACTTCACATCCACATGGTTCATCTAGTTATTGACATTATTTACACATTACTATGTCTGTTTCAGTCACAATGTTATTTAGTCACTACAGTAATTGTGTTCACATCCACAGGAACCACATGGGTTAGCCTACTCTATACAGTATTTACAACCTTACTAGTGTTCACTTCACATCCACAGATGGTTCATGTAGTTATTGACATTATTTACACATTACTATGTCTGTTTCAGTCACTATGTTATTGAGTCACTACAGTAATTATGTTCACATCCACAGGAACCACATGGGTTAGCCTACTCTATACAGTATTTACAACCTTACTAGTGTTCACTTCACATCCACAGATGGTTCATGTAGTTATTGACATTATTTACACATTACTATGTCTGTTTCAGTCACTATGTTATTGAGTCACTACAGTAATTATGTTCACATCCACAGGAACCACATGGGTTAGCCTACTCTTTACAGTATTTACAACCTTACTAGTGTTCACTTCACATCCACAGATGGTTCATGTAGTTATTGACATTATTTACACATTACTATGTCTGTTTCAGTCACTATGTTATTTATTTTGCTTTAGTGGATTCTGTCTTGGATTTTATAGCCAATTTCTGTCTCTTCGACTCCCTCTCCGCCCGCTTGAATATTCCCTTTTCTCTTCTCCGACTTAATCGCCGTCATTTGGGATGTATGTTGTGATTTCACTTCCTGGTTCCATGACCCGCCCTGTCTTGCCTCTGATTGGCCTGTTCCTAATGTTTTGCCCTAATCTTAACCAATGGTGACTCATCATAGTAAACATCCAACCGATCATGGATGTTCCTATACGTAAACCAACCAATCATCATTGATATTTCCTGTATAGTTTGTCCCCTGCCCGTGGAGTTGCTTCGCTACGTAGTTCCATTTTTAACTTCATATTTTTTAATGGAAAACCGTAGTTTCTACCACTGGATTATCAAAAACCGTACTCATTACGGTTGTTGGCGGGTATGGCAAAAAGACAGATCAAGATTTTAACACACACTGTAGGTCGGAAAAAATGAAGAAAAACGGAACATATATATATACAAACCCCGTTTCCATATGTGTTGGGAAATGGTGTTAGATGTAAATATAAACGGAATACAATGATTTGCAAATCATTTTCAAGCCATATTCAGTTGAATATGCTACAAAGACAACATATTTAATGTTCAAACTCATAAACTTTTTTTTTTTTTGCAAATAATAACTAACTTAGAATGTCATGGCTGCAACACGTGCCAAAGTAGTTGGGAAAGGGCATGTTCACCACTGTGTTACATGGCCTTTCCTTTTAACAACACTCAGTAAAGGTTTGGGAAGTGAGGAGACACATTTTTGAAGTGGAATTCTTTCCCATTCTTGCTTGATGTACAGCTTAAGTTGTTCAACAGTCCGGGGGTCTCCCTTCTCATATTTTAGGTGCCACACATTTTCAATGTCTGGACTACAGGCAGGCCAGTCTAGTACCCGCACTCTTTTACTATGAAGCCACGTTGATGTAACACGTGGCTTGGCATTGTCTTGCTGAAATAAGCAGGGGCGTCCATGGTAACGTTGCTTGGATGGCAACATATGTTGCTCCAAAAGCTGTATGTACCTTTCAGCATTAATGGTGCCTTCACAGATGTGTAAGTTACCCATGTCTTGGCCACTAATACACCCCCATACCATCACACATGCTGCCTTCTACACTTTCACCCTAGAACAATCCAGATGGTTCTTTTCCTCTTTGGTCCGGAGGACACGACGTCCACAGAACACTTTTCCACTTTGCATCAGTCCATCTTAGATGAGCTCAGGCCCAGCGAAGCCGACGGCGTTTCTGGGTGTTGTTGATAAACGGTTTTCGCCTTGCATAGGAGAGTTTTAACTTGCACTTACAGATGTAGCGACCAACTGTAGTTACTGACAGTGGGTTTCTGAAGTGTTCCATGTGGTGATATCCTTTACACACTGATGTGGCTTGTTGATGCAGTACAGCCTGAGGGATGGAAGGTCACGGGCTTAGCTGCTTACGTGCAGTGATTTCTCCACATTCTCTGAACCCTTTGATGATATTACGGAGCGTAGATGGTGAAATCCCTCAATTCCTTGCAATAGCTGCTTGAGAAAGGTTGTTCTTAAACTGTTCAACAATTTGCTCAGGCATGTGTTGACAAAGTGGTGACCCTCGCCCCATCCTTGTTTGTGAATGACTGAGCATTTCATGGAATCTACTTTTATACCCAATCATGGCACCCACCTGTTCCCAATTAGCCTGCACACCTGTGGGATGTTCCAAATAAGTGTTTGATGAGCATTCCTCAACTTTATCAGTATTTATTGCCACCTTTCCCAACTTCTTTGTCACGTGTTGCTGCCATCAAATTATAAAGTTAATGATTATTTGCACAAAAAAAAAAAAAGTTTATGAGTTTGAACATCAAATATGTTGTCTTTGTAGCATATTCAACTGAATATGGGTGGAAAATGATTTGCAAATCATTGTATTCCGTTTATATTTACATCTAACACAATTTCCCAACTCATATGGAAACGGGGTTTGTATTTACAGAGATAAAAAAAGACAGATTTCTGACTATAGACAGAAAAACCACGAGCCTGTACATAAATACAATGAATATTGTAATGAAAGGTCTACTCACATGTCACTGTTAGCCAGCCTCCTGAACTCCTGCACGCTGAGTGGCTTCTTCTGGATGTTGTACTGAGTGAAGAGCCCCGACTGGCCGGCCATCATCTGCTGGATGGGGGCGTCGATCATCAGCTCGTCGATGTCGTCGTAAGTACGACGAGGCTTCCAGCCTTTGGGAGGAATCACCTGAGGGACGGAGGAGAGGGATGATGCAAGTGTTGCTTCCAGGACGAGATGCAAGAACTTCCTACCTTAGCCAGACCTGCCCGGTGTGCGCCCTGAGACTCCATGTACACCAAGTACTTGTTGAAGTCCTTGAACTCCTCCATGGTGGGCCTGAAGGTCATGATCTTGCAGGTGGGGTTGGCAGGGGTGTACGCCTCTGCTTCCGCCATCCTGTCGCCTCATCAGATGGAAACTGGAACACAACCAGGTGGATTATTACATTTTGGTTCAAATGGCAGCACAATAACCTCCATCTACCAGCCCCTCTATTTGGGAGCTTTACCAACTTTTGGATCCAGACAAATGTGCGAACCGTGTCTCTGTGTACGCTTTACTCATCCATTTTGTGTCACACCTGCAGACAAAAATCAGGGCACAGCATTTTTGGGGAGGCGGAGCCCTCCACGTCACTTCTTGTGTGCTATTTCTGTCTTTTGACAAGTCTTGCCAACTCAATATGAGTCAACAGACCAGCGTGGAAAGAAGGAGGGAATCGCTGTGGAGTTTTTCAAAAAAAAAGAAAGAAAAAAAGACTATTTGCAAGAATTATATAAATGGAAGTAGGGTTGTACGGTATACCGGTACTAGTACTCTTTTATCCTGCACTACAACCAGCTAATGTAACAACATTTCGTTCTTATCTGTACTGTAAAGTTCAAATTTGAATGACAATAAAAAAGAAGTCTAAGTCTTCTTCTTTCTTTCTTTAGTTTATTTGGACCATGAACTAGGGATGATGTTTGATAAGGAATTATCGAGTTCGAGCCTATTATCGAATCCTCTTATCGAACCGATTCCTTATCGATTCTCTTATGGAGTCCAGATAGGTTGTTGTATATGGAAAAAAACACACAATATTTGGTCTAACAAAAGCTCACTTTTATTATATAATAAAAAAATAAAATCTAATAAATAAATACATATTGACTGTTACCCACCTAAAAAAATAAAATAAAATAAATAAATATTGACTGTTGTTACCCAAAGTATATTAAGTGGGATTTTTCAGAGAAACAAATACATACAGTAACACAAAAACAAGCTGCCTCTGTGATCACTATAGGTGTATAAATAATAATATAGTGTTAAATAAAATCAGTCCCTTGGGCACAAAACTGAAAATAATACAGCTCTCCAAAAAGTGCACTTCTGCTGCTATTGGAACATAACTGTTTGTTATGATGCTCTGACATTTTTGCACTTTATTTCTTTATTGAAAGAAACTTCTATGAAGAGAAAAGTTCTTTGCAAATGTGGTTACAATGCTAAAAAAATGAAAAGTTAAAGCTAAAAAAAGAGCTAGAGAATATAACAACTACACTACCCAGCATGCAACGGGAGTTACGAGCATGTGCGGTAGCCCCGAAAAGTGTTGCATGTTGCCACGCTGTGAAAGTAAACGTCAAGAACTCAGCCAACACGCCTCGTCTGCATTATTTATAATTAGACAAACAACACATCTACAGTGTGATTTTGTAACGTTTACAAGGAAAGAGAAAGAAAAGTTCAAAAAGGGAGATGTGTTGTATATATATGTATGTGCTGCGGTTGTTTTAAGAACGTTGCGACAGCTGCCGTAAAGGAGGTGCGTTGCTATGTTTCCGGTTGGTGGTAAAAGTGTTGGTCATGTGTTTTACCCTGCTCAAATCTCTCAGTAAAGTTATTCGATGGATTATAGCTTTTGTTTTTAACTTTATTACACCTTGGAGCGCTTTTTCCCGTCCATTGTTTTCCTGCTTTCCCTATCTGCGCCTAATGACTGAGCTACGTGACGCCATTTCTTGTGATGTCCCGCGGAGCATTTCTGGTCGGGACGGGATTCAAATAAAGAATCAACTCTTTCCCTTTACTACAGTGGTCTCGATAACGGGTACCGGTTCTCAAAAAGGGATTCGAGTCCAAAGACTCGGTTCTTTTCTTATCAAACAACCGGGAAAACCGGTTTCGAGTATCATCCCTACCATGAACACACTTACAGTATAATACATCACACAATTTCATATCATGTCCGAAAAGGAGTAGGAAGAAGCCAAGCTTATTTAATCCTACCCCTTTCCCACTTCAGAGCGTTTACAAATATATACATTAATTTTAGGCCTGCAACAACTAATCGATTAAATCGATTAAAATCGATTATAAAAATAGTTGGCGATTAATTTAGTCATCGATTCGTAGGATCTATGCTATGTGCATGCGCAGAGGCTTTTTTTTATATATATAATTCTTTTTTATTTTTTATAAACCTTTATTTATAAACTGCAACATGTACAAACAGCTGAGAAACAATCAAAATAAGTATGGTGCCAGTATGCTGGGTTTTTTTCCAATAAAATACTGGAAAGGATAGAAATGTGGTTTGTTTCTTTTATCCGATTATTAATCGAAGTAATAATCAACAGATTAATCGATTATCAAATTAATCGTTAGTTGCAGCCCTAATTCATTTACTGACTTTTTTTTTATAGTAAAATGACATTCGTGAATGAGTAATACAACAGTTTTGTAATATATAATGAAGTCCGTCATTATTAACATACTGAGATGAAGAATATCTTATTGTCAAAAAGGTTGTAAGTATTTTTCCTAATTCTTCTTCATTGTACTTTGTAAGCACTAGTCATTTGAACAACCTCTTAAAGTGGATCATATCAGTACAATGTTGAACTTCTTTACTTCATCCATTCCATCATTTAATTCCACATACTGATATGCTGAAGGTTTTAAGTGTTGTACGTGCATACAAATGTTTTAGATTACATTTTCCTCTAAGGTTATATTTCTCCTCTTTAGTTGAGAAGAATTGTTGTACATTCTTTGGTAGCAGGTAATAGTTAGGTTTGTACATCATTTTAGCTGTTTGCAATTTTACCAAATCATCAAACTTTAATATTTTTGACTCAATAAATAAAGTGTTTGTATGTTCTCTATATCCAACATTATGTATCAGTCTAATTGATCTTTTTTGTAACACGGTTAACGAATGTAGCGCACATTTGTAGTTATTTCCCATATTTCTACACAGTAACTCAGATATGTAACACTAGTGAGCAGTAGAGATAGTCGAAGTATAGTATCACGGTACTAATGAATCAAAAACGGTACTATACTCTGTTTGAAAAGTACCGGTTTCCCATGTTTAAAAAAATAAAAATTTAGCGGGCATGACGGCGCATCGTGACATTGCTGGTTTTACGAGCAGAGGAGCATGTTGGGCAGCGCACACACACAGAGTACTTACAAGCAGACACAGTGTGTGGACAGAAAAGGGAGAATGGACGCAATTTGGTGTAAAAAGTAAAGATAAAGGTGAAGTTATAACACTGAAACACCCTCAGGAAGAGCTGCTTTAAGACATGGCTAGCTAGCTAGCGGCTAACACCCATCCACAGTGTTTTAGCTACTTCTAAATGACTAACCCCTTGGCTCCATGGCGACAAATAAAGTACGTTTCTTACAGGTAACATTATCACTGGAGGACAAGGAATAGCTAAACATGCTTCACTACACACCGTAGGAGGATACAATAGCTCACCGGCATCACAATGTAAACAAACGGCATGTGTGGATCTACACCTGACATCCACTGTAATGATACCAAGTACAAGAACGTATCTAGTCGATACTACTATGATTACATCACTATTTTTTATATTCACAAAATCTTTTTTCCTTTTTTTTTTAATTCATATTATTTTTATGAAGTCGGGAAATATGTCCCTGGACACATGAGGACTTTGAATATGACCAATGTATGATCCTGTAACTAATTAGGAGTCTTTGTTTGTTTACTTACTACTAAAAGACAAGTTGTCTAGTATGTTCACTATTTTATTTAAGGACTAAATAATAATAATAATGGATTAGATTAATACAATAACAAACACATGTTTCATGTTCCCTAAGATTTTTTTGTTCAATTAAAGACAGTAATGACATTCTTTGTGGTCCCCTTTATTTAGAAAAGTATCAAAATACATTTTGGTACCTGTACCAAAATATTGGTATGGAGACAACCCTATTTCAGAGTCAATAAAGGTTTTTTTTTTCCTATACCAAAACTTGCTAGCAGAGTTCTGGCTCCATACTCGTACAGTATGTTGATTTTTACTTCACTCTGATATTTACTTTGTGTAGTAAAGTAAAATCATCTGTTTAAATTACAGTTGAATTATAACAGATTTTAAAAATGAGTTAAAATCAACCCAACGTCCAACTAAAATGTGTACAGCAGATCAAAAGCAATTATTGTTTGACGAGTTGACTAAATGAAAAATAATTGCTGACTATTAAAATAATTGTTAGTTGCAGCTCTAAAATGTGTGCAGTACACTTTTGTCCCATTTGTTTGTGCTGCAAAACCATTATAGTTTTTAAGTTATTTACGTTTTATGGAGTCTATTATACAGCATTATTCACATGTGAATAATATAAATACAGTCTATTATACAGCATAATTCACATGTGAATAATATAACTACAGTCTATTATACAGCATAATTCACATGTGAATAATATAAATACAGTCTATTATACAGCATAATTCACATGTGAATAATATAAATACAGTCTATTATACAGCATTATTCACATGTGAATAATATAAATACATTATACATTTAAGTACAGTCAAAAAGGAACACATGCGTTATACAGTCTGATGGCTGTCGGAATGAAGGACTTCCTGTGTCGTTCTGTGTTGCATTTTGGTATTTTGGTAAATATCTTGTCTTTGCAGTCTATTCAATTGAATATAAAATGAAAGGGATTTGCAAATCATTGTATTCTCTTTTTAATTACCATTTACACCACGTGACAACTTCACTGCTTTCGGCTTGTGTAAAATAAGAGAGTAGGTGAGCATGTATAGTATATGTAATTCATGTCATGACCAGCAGGTGGGGGTGTCGGTCGCCATAAAGTGGATTAAATGCCAGCCAATCCTTTCATGCTGCCAAGGAGGATCTTCCACGTTCCTCCATCCCACTCCATAATATGACTTTTACTCCCCGAACTAACGAAGCAGCAATATTCTATATTTGCAAACCGGACCGTCACCGACATAAGTGTCGTGTGTGACGTAATCAGCCTTTGCTTACGTAATGTTTACACTCTCTTTCTTGTTTACACCACTCGCCATTGTCCCGCCAGTCACCTTTAAAATCATGCTAAAACCCCCCGTTACGTCATGCATGAACATAAAACACAAGACTATTAGTGGAAAATAGATGATGTTTGTGGCGAAACTTGCCTTTTAACGCCGCTTGGATGGTGATTACACGGCTAATCTTTGTTGTCTGGCTAACCGCTAGCTATTTTTATGGACTTCCGCTCTTTTCGCCTTCAAAATAAGAGCTCAAGGCATATGCTATGTAACAGCTTATAACAGGTACTTAACATCACAAAGAGGCAAGTACATAAAAATAGATTACTAAGTTGTGTTGTGATGCTAAGTAGTGAAATAAAAAGACACATTGGCGTCACCGCGGCGTGTTTAACGAAGATGTTTCAACACGACTGGAGCTAACTACAGCTAGCACAGCACCGTGCTAACTGCTGGCTTTAAATGTCCCACGCAGGGAAATGTGGCCATCACAAACACGACGAGGCCCACATTAATCCCACGCAGGGGTGTTTGTGTGCATATTCCCCTAGCAGCCGTGCATAGAAACAGGCGTGCAGTGAAGATTAGTCGCCACAAAGCTGCCATTTAGCCAACTTATCCAGCTAGCCGTGCTAGTAGCTGTTAGCTGCTGGAGGAATGTGCAAACTGTCTGCTTCAAAGACCGCGCGCGATAATCCCGCCCGTGCAAAAGTGTGTTGTTATTGTTGTTGTTATTATTGAAGGTGCAATTATTACCGTGACTTGGAAGCAGCGAGCCGTGCAGTTGTTGTTATTTCCTTCCTAGTGCGGCCCAGCAGCTGATCACATGACAACTGCTGCTCGTGCTCGTGCTCGCGCTGCGCGGTCACGGCGTCCCCCTCTTTCTTTTTTTTTTTTTTTTTTTTTGAATTTTATAAACCTTTATTTATACATTTCAACATTGACAAACAGTTGAGAAATAATAATCAAAGTAAGTACAAAAACAGTACAAAACAGCGCCAGGGGGTTGTAAACTAAAATAGAATGCAATATATATATATATATATATATATATATATATATATATATATATATATATATATATATTAGGGCTGCAACAACTAATCGATTAAATCGATTAAAATCGATTATAAAAATAGTTGCCGATTAATTTAGTCACCAATTCGTTGGATCTATGCTATGCGCATGCGCAGGTGCTTTTTAAATTTTTTTTTAAATAAACCTTTATTTATAAACTGCAACATGTACAAACAGCTGAGAAACAATAATCAAAATAAGTATGGTGCCAGTATGCTGTTTTCTTTCAATAAAATACTGGAAAGGATAGAAATGTAGTTTGTCTCTTTTATCCGATTATTAATCGATTAATCGAAGTAATAATCGACAGATTGATCGATTATCAAATTAATCGTTAGTTATTGTAATATAAATACAGTCTATTATACAGCATTATTTACATGTGAATTTGCAGTCTATTCATATATATATATATATATATATATATATATATATATATATATATATATATATATATATATATATATATATATATATATATATATATATATATATATATATATATATTAGGTCTGCAACAACTAATCGATTAAATCGATTAAAATCGATTATAAAAATAGTTGCCGATTAATTTAGTCACCGATTCGTTGGATCTATGCTATGCGCATGCGCAGGTGCTTTTTACTTTTTTTTTCTTTTTTTTTTTTAATAAACCTTTATTTATAAACTGCAACATGTACAAACAGCTGAGAAACAATAATCAAAATAAGTATGGGGCCAGTATGCTGTTTTCTTTCAATAAAATACTGGAAAGGATAGAAATGTAGTTTGTCTCTTTTGTCCGATTATTAATCGATTAATCGAAGTAATAATCGACAGATTAATCGATTATCAAATTAATTGTTTGTTGCAGCCCTAATATATATATATATATATATACATATCAGGGGTGTGGGAAAAAATCTATTCGAATTCGAATCGCGAT
Organism: Entelurus aequoreus; assembly: GCF_033978785.1. Classification (NCBI taxonomy): domain Eukaryota; kingdom Metazoa; phylum Chordata; class Actinopteri; order Syngnathiformes; family Syngnathidae; genus Entelurus; species Entelurus aequoreus. The sequence continues at coordinate 49,429,403 of NC_084748.1, read as the reverse complement.
TCTCACGTGCGATTCAGAATCGATTCTCATTTTTAAAAAATCAATTTTTTTATTTTTGTAATTTTTTTTTAATGTATTTATTTTTTTAATGAATCAATCCAACAAAACAACACACAGCAATACCATAACAATGCAATCCAATTCCAAAAGCAAAGCCGAGCCAGCAACACTCAGAAGTGCAATAAACAGAGCAATTGAGAGGAGACACAAACACCACACAGAACAAACTAAAAGTAGTGAAACAAAAATGAATATTATCAACAACAGTATCAATATTAGTTACAATTTCAACATAGCAGTGATTAAAAATCCCTCATTGACATTATCATTAGACATTTATAAAAATAAAAAGAACAATAGTGTGACAGTGGCTTACACTTGCATGGCATCTCATAAGCTTGACAACACACTGTGTCCAATATTTTCACAAAGATAAAATAAGTCATGTTTTTGGTTCATTTAATAGTTCAAACAAATGTACATTATTGCAATCAGTTGATAAAACATTGTCCTTTACAATTATAAAAGCTTTTTACTCTGCTTGCATGTCAGCAGACTGGGGTAGATCCTGCTGAAATCTATGTATTCCATGAATAGACAATCCTTTTCAATCGGGAAAATATCCTTTTTGAATTGAGAATCGCGTTCAATCGAAAAAAATCGATTTTGAATCGAATCGTGACCCCAAGAATCGATATTGAATCGAATCGTGGGACACTCAAAGATTCGCAGCCCTAATATATATATATATATATATATATATATATATATATATATATATATATATATATATATATATATATATATATATATATATATATATATATATATATATATATATATATATATATATATATATATATATGTATATGTATATATATATATATATATATATATATATATATATATTTCTCCCGATTTCCACCCGGACAACAATATTGGGGGCGTGCCTTTAGCGTCCTCTCTCACCTGAAACCTTCACCCTTTAACGGCCGCATGATGTCCTCAGTCACGTCCGCTTTTCCTCCATATTTACAGCGTGCCGGCCCGGTCACAACTAACAACTATGGCTTTTGGAACTCAGTGCACACACACAACAACCTATCTGGATTCCATAAGAGATTCCATAAGGAAGTGGTTCCATAAGAGGATTCGCTAATGGCATCGACATCAATAATTTCTTAACGAACATCATCCCTATCCTCCTCCTTTTATTTATATATATATATGGATTGTAAATAATGTAAATAATTCAATGAATATACTCTGATGTTTATCTTGTGTGATGACTGTATTATGATGATAGTATATATCTGTATCATGAATCAATTTAAGTGGACCCCGACTTAAACAAGTTGAAAAACTTATTGGGGTGTTACCATTTAGTGGTCAATTGTACGGAATATGTACTGTACTGTGCAACCTACTAATAAAAGTCTCAATCAATCATATATATATATATATATATGTATATATATATATATATATATATATATATATATATATATATATCCATCCATCCATCCATCCATTTTCTACCGCTTGTCCCTTTTGGGGTGACGGGGGGGGGGGCTGGAGCCTATCTCAGCTGCATTCGGGCGGAAGGCGGGGTACACCCTGGACAAATCGCCACCTCATCACAGGGCCAACACAGATAGACAGACAACATTCACACTGACATTCACACACTAGGGCCCATTTAGTGTTGCCAATCAACCTATCCCCAGGTGCATGTTTTTGGATATATATATATATATATATATATATATATATATATATATATATATATATATATATATATATATATATATATATATATATATATATATATATATATATATATACATATATATATATATATATATATATACACTACCGTTCAAAAGTTTGGGGTCACCCAAACAATTTAGTGGAATAGCCTTCATTTCTAAGAACAAGAATAGACTGTGGAGTTTCAGATGAAAGTTCTCTTTTTCTGGCCATTTTGAGCGTTTAATTGACCCCACAAATGTGATGCTCCAGAAACTCAATCTGCTCAAAGGAAGGTCAGTTTTGTAGCTTCTGTAACGAGCTAAAGTGTTTTCAGATGTGTGAACATGATTGCACAAGGGTTTTCTAATCATCAATTAGCCTTCTGAGCCAATGAGCAAACACATTGTACCATTAGAACACTGGAGTGATAGTTGCTGGAAATGGGCCTCTATACACCTATGTAGATATTGCACCAAAAAGCAGACATTTGCAGCTAGAATAGTCATTTACCACATTAGCAATGTATAGAGTGTATTTCTTTCAAGTTAAGACTAGTTTAAAGTTATCTTCATTGAAAAGTACAGTGCTTTTCCTTCAAAAATAAGGACATTTACATGTGACCCCAAACTTTTGAACGGTAGTGTCTATATATATATATATATATATATATATATATATATATATATATATATATATATATATATATATATATATATATATATATATATATATACCCTCTCAAGGTTGGCAAGTAAGCCATGGGCTCACTCAATTTCAGTAAATAACTTAAATTACAGCTTTTTGGTTGATAGAGGTAGAGAGTGTTTTAACATAGAGTTCTAATTCTTTTTTTTAAAGGCACAAAAAAACAGGTCGGGTATTGAAAAACGTACATTTATGAATATAAAACCTAGCCAATAGTATAATGAGGATGCAAATTCCTTTTAAAATTTTTTTTCATACAGTGTAAATCAGACCTGGGCATTCTGCGGCCCGCGGGCCACATCCGGCCCTTTGTGCGTCCCAGTCCGGCCCGCGTGAGGCCAATTATAAATTACAAAATCAATTTTAAAAAGTATCTATGTCGAGTGTGCAATACAACGGTGCTGCTTTTGTTTTGAAAATCGTTATTTGTATTACTTCCGTGTGGACGTATGCGTGATTGTGAGTGAATGTGAACAGCTGCAATCATTAATTACAAAATAAAGTTGAAAAAACATCTATGTCGTGCGCGCAATACAACTGTGCTGCTTTTATTTTGAAAAGTATTATTTATGGGCGTGTGTCCGTGTGTAACCTGCGAGTGAAGGTGCACATGCAGCGACAAGTGATGCACGGTTTACACCCGAGACGCTAAAAAGAGAAAAGTTGATGAGGAATGGCGTGTTTTCAACAAGACATGGACTGCCAAGCAACGTTCCCTCTAAGGTGCGCGCCTGCGCAATTGTGCACTGCTCAAGCGTCCTCTGCGCGCAGCAAATATATGCCGCGCACCAAATCAAATCCCATCTGAATTCTAAACAAAATAAACATATTTATTCTATGTAATTTTGCAATGCAACTTTGAGTGACAGTGACAACAAGCGGCCCTAATGGTGTTCGTCAACACCGTTCAATTGAACACCGTTCAATTATTGTAACGTCTATCGAGATGCTTCGAGGACAGGAATTATATCGATCACTTTATTGAGCAAAACTGTTTATATTCGGACATAACCACACCAAAAACATGAGTAAAACACTTCTATCTGGAAAAACTAGTCATTTTCTGCCGTACAAAGCAGGCCAAAAGCAACTTGTCATCTGTCACCAACACGCATACCACTAAACCACTGGTGCGTTTATGGCCACACAAAAAGTCGGACAACTCAAACACCACACAAAGTTACACTATGACTCCTCAGTCATACGTGTGCTTATTTTACTGTCATTTATTATTAATGTTAATTTATCTATATTAGTCATGGAATGCTGTTACACACACTATGTTGAAGTATTACCATTATTATTAATTATTATTATTATTATTATTTATCTTACGGTATATATCAAAAATAATATTGAGCAAAATTTAATTGAAATATTGTCGATGTGGCCCTCCAGCAGTGCTCGGGTTGCTCATGCGGCCCCCGGTAAAAATTAATTGCCCACCCCTGTCATAGTCATTCACCGACGTCCCACAGGGGTGAGTTTTTCCTTGCCCGTATGTGGGCTCTGTACCGAGGATGTCGTTGTGGCTTGTGCAGCCCTTTGAGACACTTGTGATTTAGGGCTATATAAATAAACATTGATTGATTGATTGATGGTCGCTGATAAAAAAGCCTTGCCTGTACCGGAAGTAGTGTGACGTCACAGGTTGAAAGGCTCCTCACATTTCCCCATTGTTTACACCAGCAGTGAGAGCGATTCGGACAGAGAAAGCGACGATTACCCCATTAATTTGAGCGAGGATGAAAGATTCGTGGATGAGGAAAGTGAGAGTGAAGGATTAGAGTGCAGTGCAGGACGACAGGGTGTATCTTTTTTCGCTCTGACCGTAACTTAGGTACAAGGGTTCATTGGATTCCACACTCTCTCCTTTTTCTATTGTGGATAACGGATTTGTATTTTAAACCACCTGGGATACTATATCCTCTTGAAAATGAGAGTCGAGAACGCGAAATGGACATTCACAGTGACTTTTATCTCCACGACAATACATCGGCGAAGCACTTTAGCTACGGAGCTAACGTGATAGCATCGGGCTTAACTGCAGATAGAAACAGAAGAAATAAACCCCTGACTGGAAGGATAGACAGAAGATCAACAATACTATTAAACCATGGACATGTAACTACACGGTTAATGCTGTACCGCCTGGCGAAGCCTAGCAATGCTGTTGCTAACGACGCCATTGAAGCTAACTTAGCTACGGGACCTCGACAGAGCTATGCTAAAAACATTAGCTCTCCACCTACGCCAGCCCTCATCTGCTCATCAACACCCGTGCTCACCTGCGTTCCTGCGATCGACGGAGCGACGAAGGACTTCACCCGATCATAGATGCGGTCGGCGGCTAGCGTCGGCTAGCGCGTTTGCTATCCATCTCAAAGTCCTCCTGGTTGTGTTGCTGCAGCCAGCCGCTAATACACCGATCCCACCTACAACTTTCTTCTTTGCAGTCTCCATTGTTCATTAAACAAATTGCCAAAGATTCACCAACACAGATGTCCAGAATACTGTGGAATTTTGCGATGAAAACCGAGCTTTTTGTATTGGATACAATGTGTCCCAATACTTCCGTTTCAACCATTGACGTCACGCGCATACGTCATCATACATAGATGTTTTCAGCCGGAAGTTTCCCGGGAAATTTAAAATGTCACTTTATAAGTTAACCCGGCCGTATTGGCATGTGTTGCAATGTTGCAGTGTCCGAATCGCTCTCGCTGCTGGTGTAAACAATGGGGAAATGTGAGGAGCCCTTCAACCTGTGACGTCACGCTACTTCCGGTACAGGCAAGGCTTTTTTATCAGCGACCAAAAGTTGCGAACTTTATCGTCGATGTTCTCTACTAAATCCTTTCAGCAAAAATATGGCAGTATCGCGAAATGATCAAGTATGACACATAGAATGGATCTGCTATCCCCGTTTAAATAAAAAATTATATTTTCAGCAGGCCTTTAAGTTCTTGTTATAAGCTGTTATATCAGTGGTTCTTAACCTTGTTGGAGGTACCGAACCCCACCAGTCTCATATGCGCATTCACCGAACCCTCCTTTTTTCCTTTTTTTTCCTTTTTTCAAGATAAAGTTATATGTTTTTGGTAACACTTTAGTATGGGGAACATATTCTAAGTAACAAAGACTTAATTTAGAGTTATTTGGTTAGGGTTAGGTTTAGGGTTAGGGTTAGGGTTAGGGTTAGGGTTAGGGTTAGGGTTAGGGTTAGGGTTAGGGTTAGGGTTAGGGTTAGAGGGTTAGGGTTATAATAAGGCCATGCCGAATAAGGCATTAATAAGTACTTAATAATGACTAGTTCAGAGCAAATATGTTACTAATTTGCATGTTAAAAAGCAACTAATTAATGGTGAATATGTTACCCATACTAAAGTGTTACCATGTTTTATTACTGGTGCACAAAATGAAGCGTGCATGAACATCACCTTGTTCAAACAACAAAACCAACACAGTGCATAAACTCACAACAAATGACACACCTGCAAACCAGTCTGACTTCTGCTGTTGTCCTATCCGTAGTACGCCGATAGGGAGAAGTTTTATTTACACGATGAGTCGGGTGTGTCTTGACGTCCGCCGAACCCCTGAGCCCGACTCACCGAACCCCTAGGGCAGTGGTTCTCAACCTTTTTTCAGTGATGTACCCCCTGTGAATTTTTTTTTAATTCAAGTACCCTCTAATCAGAGCAAAGCATTTTTGGTTGAAAAAAAGAGATAAAGAAGTAAAATACAGCACTATGTCATCAGTTTCTGATTTATTAAATTGTACAATAGTGCAAAACATTGCTCATTTGTAGTGGTCTTTCTTGAACTATTTGGAAAAAAAGATAGGTTTTTATTTATATTTATAAAATAATTTTGAATTGTTGCTATTTTTAGAATATTTAAAAAAAATCTCACGTACCCTTTGGTATACCTCCAAGTGCCCCCAGGGGTACGCGTACCCCCATTTGAGAACCACTGCCCTAGGGTTCCATCGAACCTAGGTTAAGAACCACTGTGTTATACAGTATATGCCTTGAGCTCTTATTTTGAAGGCATATACTGTATAAAGCTGTTATATAGTATATGCCTTGAGCTCTTATTTTGAAGGCATATACTGTATAACAGCTTATAACAGGAACTTAACATCACAAAGAGGCAAGTCAATAAAAATAGGTTATAATTGGTACTTTAACTTTAACTTTTACAAGTGTATGTACACTTTTGACCACGACTGTATGTATGATAATGCTCAGTTTTAAATGAACGAATATAAAGAAAAACATATATATGTTATTTCATCGTGTGTTTATAGATTACAATTTGTAGAAAGAATAGAGTATTATTATCTGTTTTAAGATGCTAAACGTGAGAAAATGTTAATGATTTCTGCCTTTGGTGTGCAGTACCTCTTGGGGTGTGTAGGTGTCGCCATTGCCTCCCTGCAAACATGGCTGCCCAGGATGAACTCAGTAAGTTTATGCTTGCCTTAACAGTCATTCGCATTTCTTTTTACATGTCTATTTTCGTACCTTTTCCCACGCGTGTTTAGGTGTACACCAGCACGGCGTTGCGCAGCCGCTGTGTTTAAGTCGAGGCGAATAACGGCGGGTGTGAAGATAAAGGCGAAAGTGTTAGCGTGCTAATTAGCCATGCTAACAAGGCCGCGTGCCAGTCATGCTAACTCTCAGTCATCACAAACATGGATGAAAAAAGGCTCCAAGAGTGAGGCTCGGACGGCTGATTAAAAGGCCACATTCGGGCTTAGTTGTGCGCGGTGTGTTGTTTGTCAACTCTGGCGTTTATTGG
>NC_084748.1:49414640-49417140 GCF_033978785.1 Entelurus aequoreus | reverse complement strand
CCTTTTGCAGCTATTACAGCTTCAACTCTTCTGGGAGGGCTGTCCACAAGGTTGCGGAGTGTGTTTATAGCAATTTTCCACCATTCTTCCAAAAGTGCATTGGTGAGGTCACACACTGATGTTGGTGGAGAAGGCCTGGCTCTCAGTCTCCGTTCTAAGTCATTCCAAAGGAGTTCTATCGGGTTCTGGTCAGGACTCTGTGCAGGCCAGTCAAGTTCATCCACACCAGACTCTGTCATCCATGTCTTTATGGACTTTGCTTTGTGCACTGGTGCACAGTCATGTTGGAAGAGGAAGGGGCCCGCTCCAAACTGTTCCCACAAGGTTGGGAGCATGGAATTGTCCAAAATGTTTTGGCATCCTGGAGCATTCAAAGTTCCTTTCACTGGAACTAAGGGACCAAGCCCAACCCCACATCATAATTCCTCCTCCACCATTCTCCTGGCAACCTCCAAACCCAGACTGGTCCATCAGATTGCCAGATAGAAAAGCGTGACTCATCAGTCCAGAGAAGGCGTCTCCACTGCTCTAGAGTCCAGTGGCGACGTGCTTTACACCACTGCATCCCACGCTTTGCATTGGACTTGGTGATGTATGGCTTAGATGCAGCTGCTCGGCCATGGAAACCCATTCCATGAAGCTCTCTGCGTACTGTACGTGGGCTAATTGGAAGGTCACATTAAGTCCGGAGCTCTGTAGCAACTGACCGTGCAGAAAGTCTTTGCACTATGCTGACCCTCTCTGTCAGTTTACCTGGCCTACCACTTGGTGGCTGAGTTGCTGTTGTTCCCAAACTCCTTCACTTTTCTTATAATAAAGTTGACTTTGGAATATTTAGCAGCCAGGAAATTTCACGACTGGATTTGTTGCACAGGTGGCATCCTATGACAGTTCCATGCTGGAAATCACTGACAGCGGCCCATTCTTTCACAAATGTTTGTAGAAACAGTCTCCATGCCTAAGTGCTTGATTTGATACACCTGTGATTAGTGATTAGGACACCTGATTCTCATCATTTGGATGGCTGAACACCATACTTTAGGCAAAATAGTGTAGAAGTCAAGGAAATACAAAATAAAATGATTCCTAATACTTTGTGGCTTCTACAAAAGGGAATCCTAACCATTTTGTGTTTTTCCGACAGATCAACTGGAGCGGGTCTTCCTGCGTCTGGGCCATGCGGAGACCGATGATCAGCTTCAGGATATCATCTCCAAATTTCTACCCCCTGTTCTTCTGAAACTCTCCAGTGTGCAAGAGGGCGTGCGGAAGAAAGTAGGTTGTTTTTGTTTTTTTTCCATTGATTACAGAAAAAAAAATGGCTTCTCACGATCAATAAAATATAATAATTGTGAAAGTGAAACAGATGAGTGAATAAGTGGAAAAAAAAAAAGAGTACTAGAAGTTTGGGATCTCATCATGGTTTTACTTTTAATTTGACGGAGCTAATTAATAATCACTAAACTCAACATAAAAAGTAAGACATATGATTTTGGCGTTGAATAAACGTGGGCAGAGTCACATAATTGGCCAATAAGACAGAATCTGTTGATAAACGCCAAATAATATCAGGGAAATTGACGTAAATGTGACTGACTTGCTGTTATTGCAAGGAGATGGAATAGCGTTGTACGGTATACGGGTACTATACAGTACCGCGATACTAATGAATCATATTCGGTACTATACCGCCTCTAAAAAGTACACACACACAGAGTACTTACAAGCAGACACAGTGTGTAGACATAAAAGGGAGAATGGATGCATTTTGGTGTAAAAAGTAAAGATAAAGGTGAAGTTATAACACTGAAACACCCTCAGGAAGAGGTGCTTTAAGACATGACTAGCTAGTTAGCAGCTAACATCCATCCACAGTGTTTTAGCTACTTCTAAATCACTAATCCTTGTCTCCACGGCGACGAATAAAGTAAGTTTCTCACTGGAGGATGAGGAATAGCTAAACAGGCTTCACTACACGCCGTAGGAGGATACAATAGCTCACCGCTAACAAAGCGTGCCTGAATGTAAACAAATGCCATGGGTGGATCTACACCTGACATCCACTGTAAGGATACCAAGTAAAATAGCGTATCTAGTCAATATTACTATGATTACGTCGATATTTTTTATCGTCACAAAATCTTTTTTCCTTCTGTGCATCCTTGCTCTGGTCTAGAGGTTTCCCTGTAGTGAGAATGAACCTCATGCTACAACAAGTACCCACTCTCCACATCTGAGTGTTGTCTCTCCTGCCAGGTGATGGAGCTGCTGGTCCACTTGAACAAGAGGATCAAAAGCCGACCTAAGATTCAGCTTCCAGTAGAAACTCTACTGGTCCAGTACCAAGACCCGGCAGCGGCCTCCTTTGTGACGGTATGGACCTCCATTTGAAAGATGTGCCTCTAGAGCAGGGGTGTCCAAAGTCAACAGCCCCCTGGCACATTCAAAAAAAGTGAAATGAAAGAGTAAACAGTTGATAAACGTGTCATGTTGACTCTGA
>NC_084748.1:49344640-49412140 GCF_033978785.1 Entelurus aequoreus | reverse complement strand
GTGTGACATCTCTTCCCCCATGGCAGCAGGCTGTTTTTTATATTACATATACATTATAATATAATATCATTATAGCAAAGTCTTGTTTATTTAACTAGAGGACAGGTCCATAATTGCTAGCAGGTGATAGCTCTTTTAAAGATGAGCTGTTGTTTCCAAAATGGTAAAACTTATTCCACTAGGGATATAATGATTGCAATTATAATGATGAACTGAGGCATTCAAATTGTAATGATTATAAATCGTAATTGATTACCACTGCTCATTTCCTGGAGAAGCGGCGCTAATGGCTAGCTGGCTTAAATGGTAACATGATAACAAAGCGCATCAATGTCTTTCCCCGTTAAGAAACAACACCCATTTTGCCTTGGTCATAAAAAAAACATTTAAAAACCTTTACAAAGTAAAATGGAAGAAGACAATTATTTTTAAACACTCAAATAAAAAGCCAAAGCAATATTTAATGTGTCCTCTGCCAAGGAAAGTATATTGTCTATTTATTTAAAGAAATAAACCCGGTTAAAAGAGGTTAGTGTGTGTATTAGTACTTTTGGAGGACATTCAACAATACAGCGATAATAGTTATAGTGACATAAATTATCACAATTATCATTGTGATATGACATTTTCATATCGTTTCATCCCTACACGACACTTTTCAGGCCAAACTAATGGAGAAGTAGAAACCCCCTACTTTTATATCTGGCATGAAATTGTGTTTTTATCTTGTCAAAACAAAAGCATGTGACTTCTGTGGTGAAGGGTCGGCTTATTTTACTTCTGCCTATTTTGTCGTGGTTAAAACGACCAATTTTTTCGATCCAAACACTTAAACGTAAATTTGCTGGGAATGGGATCTCGGCCAATCACAGGGAACCTGACCCATCCTTGTGATTGGAGGCACAGGTGAGTACCGTAAATGGCTGCCCTGCTTGAAAGAGTGTACAGTGTTGATGTTTCATCATGGAAGAGAACCAACGCTTCACATCCAACCTGATGGAGTTTGAGAGGTGCTGCAAAGAGGAATGAGAGAAAGTGCCCAAAGATAGGTGTGCCAGGCTTGTGGCATCGTATTGAAAAAGACTCGAGGCTGTAATTGCTGCCAAAGATGCATCAACTAAGTATTATTTTATTATAGGTTATTGTGTGTAGAATAATACATTTATTACATTTGGGAATAAGGCTATAACAACAAAATTAGTGGATTTAGTGAAACACTGAATACTTTCCACTGCACTGCAGCATAGAAAAAAAGTAACTTTTTTTAAAGTAAATATAGTAATAAATATTCTGTAGAATTTAACAAAATACAATTGTGTAAATTACACAAGAATGTAACATTTAGTACATTTTACATGTGTGGAACAATTTCCCTTGTTAAAGCTTGTCTAAGTCTATTTTTAAAAACTTTTCAGAATATTTTTCATCTCCCTAGAAAATATACTGGTAAAAGTTGTAATTGAGAATACCGGTATGGTGCAAAGGTTTGTTTAGAAATCTACAAAGTGTAACTAATATATGACACAGGCTCATAACATGCAACTCCAGATATTTCAAACTTTCTCTTGATATAATTTTGATGTTTGTAGCTTACAGCTTATGAAAACCTTGAATTGAAACTCAGAAAATGTGGGGTTGTCAAAAACTGTAAGCCATGATCATCAAAATGATAATAAATCAAGTCTTGACATATCTCACTTTGCATGTAATGAGTTATCACATATTAGTTTCACATTTGCTGACATGAATGGACTTTTACAGCAAATACCAGTTTTTGAGTTCCATCTGTATAATATAATGTCTTAGTAAAAATGTGTTGTTCTCTGACTCCAATTGGAACGTTCATTCGCCTATCAAAAATCAGGAGCACTGTGGAAAATGTGTGGAAGCTTCTGACCACAAATTTGTCACTGCTCGATGACATTCATCAAGCGTCAGATGTGAACTGGACCCGGTCAGAATCTGTCTCTTGTCATGCTCATCTAAATGAGAAGGTATTCATTTCAATTTAACAGGTAGTGTTGCCAACATGATGGTTGGTGTTAGTACCTGTTGTATTTACGCCAGATGACTGCTGCTGGGATGACATCAGATTGCTTCATTTCTAGTTATTGCATGCTGTGTGTTCAAATGTTTCATATTGCTCGTATGTCCTCTTGATGAAATATCAATGTCGCAATTATGATAAGTAGCGCTGTTGCAATCTTTTTTTGTAAAATGTAGCCAAACTTTAGAGCGCTTCTCCACCCGGGCGCCATGTTGCTGTCTGACGTCACTAAGTCTGCGAGAATCGTTTGGAAAATGGTCAAGCGATTCCCAGGAATTGATACACTGGGAACGGGTTCTTGTTTACACGCATGTGATTTTTCCATCTATAGTCGGAAATCCGTCTTTTTTTATCTCTGTAAAAATATAAAAATATATTTTCAGTTTTTCTTCGTTTTTTCCGACCTACAATGTGTGTTAAAATTTTGGTCCGTTTCTTTCCCATTCCTGCCAACAACTACAGTTTTCCCGTAATGAGTACAGTTTTTGATAATCCAGTGGTAAAAACTGTAGTTTTCCCTTAAAAATGATGAAGTTAAAAATGGAAGCTACGTAGCAAAGCCACTCCACGGGCTGGGGACAAACTATACATCAATGATGATTGGTTGGTTTACGTATAAGAACATCCATGATTGGTTGTTGTTTACTACGATGAGTGACGATTGGTTAGGATGAGGGCAAAACATTAGGGACAGGCCAATCAGAGGCAAGAGAGGGCGGCGCATGGAACCAGGAAGTGAAATCACAACAGACATACCAAATGACGATGAGAGAGTCGGAGAAGAGAAGAGGGAATATTCAAGCGGGTGATTTATATACAGTATTAAAAAAACTAGTGGAAGATGGCAGAGGGATTCTCTTTTTTTAGTGATGTAGACCACGTCCAGGAAATCCACAATGTGTCTACTTGGCCACATTTGGACAAATGTATGATAAAACATTCATTTGATTTGTTTTACATGTAAGACCAAATCAAAAATGGAAGAGGTGGAATACACATTTAAGAACACACACGATTGTGGCAGACATGTTTGCTACAGTATAGCCTGTCTAAATGCTAACTTTCATTTTCATTGTTTTACAACAAGACAGTAGCTGACATTTTGTACATTATTTCTACTCTTTATATTTTGAATGAATTAAATGACTTTATTTCGGTCATATAATCAACCATAATTTTTTTTTTGTGATCAATTTAACAGCACAGATTATACATATTAACAATCATACACATACACACACAAAAAGAAAAAGAATGACCTAAAAAGGAATAGGCTGAAAGACATTGAATAGTTTAATCATTTTGAAACTTAAACAATAACATATTTGTTATTTCATGCTATAAATCACAAATGCCTATTCAGATAAAGGAAGTTAGCTCATAGAATAAACATTGTTTGTACTCTTTATGAGTTTTTTGCATTTGGAGCAGTTAGAAGTGAAGAGGGAGTCGAAGAGACAGAAATTGGCTATTTTTCAATTCTTCAAACACTAAAACATCTTTAAATGGTGCTTTTTTGCTCATTTTTGCATGTTGAATTGCTGAAAAACCAAGAGCTTCAGCTTTTCAGTCTTTTTCATGAAGTTAAAATCACATGCCTGTGTTTAGAACCGGTTCTCGATTCCCTTCCCCATTTGTCATTGAGGGTTTAGTTTAGTTTAGTTTATTAAGGATCCCCATTAGTCTACACCGCAGTGGAGACTATTTTTCCTGGGGTCCAGGCAAAAAACATCACACAATCACAAAACAGAAGATTACAATGCAGTACAACATGATCAAATAATAAAATGTTGTAATACAAAAATAGCAACAACAAAGAACCAAAAAAAACAAAACTATAACTTCGAGTTTACATAATAATGTTCATACCAAAGATAAAAGGGTATTATAAAAATATATTTATATATTTTTGCAAAAATAAAACAAAGAACCAATGGCCTAAAATATACACATTAGTGTACCAAAGACAAACAATAAGTGACGAATAAAACCCACTATGCTGGTAATTGATAGCAGATATTGTGGAAGTGGATTCCAGTAAGTGATTGCCCTGTACATAACAGTCTTTTTCAAAACATCACTTTTGGGTTTAATACGGGTGAGAGCACCTCTTAGGGCAGGGGTGGGCAATTAATTTTTACCGGGGGCCGCATGAGCAACCCGAGCACTGCTGGAGGGCCACATCGACAATATTTCAATTAAAATTTTCTCAATATTATTTTTGATATATACCGTAAGATAAATAATAATAATAATATTAATATTAATAATAATAATACTTTCATTTAACCTAACTTAACTTTATACCAAAAGCACTGCTTTGGAAATCATTTGTACCCCTTTCAGAGATCACATTTAGTTCCCCTTAAACATCCTCATGTTGCACAATGAAATGTAAGCATAGGATAAGTGTGTATTCCTGTAACTTTCTCTAGTAACAGTATTCCATGATTAATATAAATAAATTAACATTAATAATAAATGACAGTAAAATAAGCACACGTATGACTGAGGAGTCATAGTGTAACTTTGTGTGGTGTTTGAGTTGTCCGACTTTTTGTGTGGCCATAAACGCACCAGTGGTTTAGTGGTATGCGTGTTGGTGACAGATGACAAGTTGGTTTTGGCCTGGTTTGTACGGCAGAAAATGACTAGTTTTTCGAGATAGAAGTGTTTTACTCATGTTTTTGGTGTGGTTATGGCCGAATACAAACAGTTTTGCTCAGTAAAGTGATCGATATAATTCCTGTCCTTGAAGCATCTCGATAGACGTTACAATAATTGAACGGTGTTCAATTGAACGGTGTTGACGAACACCGTTAGGGCTGCTTGTTGTCACTGTCACTCAGAGTTGCATTGCAAAATTACACAGAATAAATGTGTTTATTTTGTTTAGAATTCAGATGGGATTTGATTTGGTGCGCGGCATATATTTGCTGTGTGAGAGGACGCTTGAGCAGTGCGCAATTGCGCAGGCGCGCACCTTAGAGGGAACGTTGCTTGGCAGTCCATGTCTTGTTGAAAACACGCCATTCCTCATCAACTTTTCTCTTTTTAGCGTCTCGGGTGTAAACCGTGCATCACTTGTCGCTGTGCACCTTCACTCACAGGTTACACACGGACATACGCACATAAATAACACTTTTCAAAATAAAAGCAGCACAGTTGTATTGCGTGCACGACATAGATGTTTTTTCAAGTTTATTCTGTAATTTGTGATTGCAGCTGTTCACATTCATTCACAATCACGCACGCGCATACGTCCACACGGAAGTAATACAAATAACACTTTTCAAAACAAAAGCAGCACCGTTGTATTGCACACTCGACATAGATACTTTTTAAAATGTATTTTGTAATTTATGATTGGCCTCACGCGGGCAGGACAGGGACACACAAAGGGCCGGATGTGGCCCGCGGGCCGCAGAATGCCCAGGTCTGTCTTAGGGCGAGCCTGGTACCATAGTTGTGACTGTCACTAGCAAGCAACAGCTGAGTTGGGTATTTCCAGGACATGACAACCTTGAAGGTTCCACTGTACATGCATGTTGGATCCACCTGGTAGTGACATCATCCCTCTTTATTTGACCTGAACCTTTTTTTTTTCCTCCTCCTCTTGACTGAATTATTATTTTGCATCTCTTCTCCATCCTCTCTTAGCCTAATGCACCTGCTGATTCCTACTCTTTACCATATGAAATATCCAGCAGACGCCTCCAAGATGGCTTCTCCGTTTAACTTAACTGAGCGGCCAAAGACCGTGCAGCTCTTGCTGGAGTTCATGCTGGACGTCTTGCTGATGCCTTACGGGTGAGTCGCTGCTTTCGACCACATTAGTCATCCTCCTTACTCTATTGACTTGCTGTCTCTTCAGATTTGTACTGAACGAATCTCCCACTCGCCCTGCACCGTCCTCCTCCCAGGGGGCTTCTGCCGAAGGCTCGTCGGCGTCATCCGGGCAGAGTCTCCCCCAGGCTCCCCCGGGGATGAACATCTACGCTGCCAAGAGGGTCATCGGAGAGGCCCAGTGGACTTCAGAGCAGCTGGAGCAGGTACACTCTGTGTCATGCTGGTCTTCTGTGCCAGACTTCATTGCGTTATTTGGTCTCTGCAGTGCAAGCTGGGCATCGTGAAGTTCATTGAGGCCAAGCAAGTGCCAGAGGTGGAAACGGTGGTGCACCTGGTGGTGGCGTCCAGCGACACACGACATAGCGTGGCCACTGCAGCTGATCTGGAGCTGAAGAGCAAACAGAGGTGAGCCAGATTTGCACGTTTTACCGTGGACCCATTGTGCAAAAGCAACTTTTCTTACCAACTGGTACCTGCTTTTGTGTATTTGGGATCTGCGTAAGTCCCGAAATGTGAAATCAAATCATGGCAGCGATTATGGCTGCACGATTAATCGACATTGAGGTTTTACTTAGTGCAATAAATAACTAGGAGGTTATCACTTTGGGTTTTTTTCCCCGGCATTTACAGTGAGGCAAAAAAGTATTTAGTCAGTCACCAATTGTGCAATTGTTTTAAATTTGTGGGGTTTGAATCTGTTGTCAGTTTTCCCCATGTTTGCAAACACACCGTCCGTGCCTGAAAGGCTATTGGCGGAGAATGAGGAAGTGTTGTTGTGTGTCCGGGGAAGCGCGGACATCACAGAGACGAAAGTGTTTGCACGGGAGGTTAAAACCTGTTTGTTATCATAAGATTGGTAATAAAAGTTAAAAGTAGTGTCAGACCTTGTGTGATTTCTTCTTGGGGCTACAATATATTATATTACTTACATTAATTTTCAAGGCAAAAAAAACCCTTCAAGGTGTGGTGCTAGTGAAAATGTCGTGGCGGCACGCCACATTCAGGGGAAACCTCGTTTTTATCGATTATTTCTTCATTTGAAGAGCACGATGTAGACAAAAGCTCTTAATCCGTCTGCATAAAGCCAAATATTGTTGTAATGTGTGGCACCTTGAGACAATAATATGTTGATTGACAGTTTTTTTGCAGTTTTATGCATTTTTTCCTTGTGCAAAATATAGGAATCAAATTGCAATTGCAATTTTGGATAGAAAAATTGGAATGATGTTTTTTCTCAAAATTGTGCAGCCATTGCTGAGATATTTATAAAACAAGTTTGCCGTTCTTCAAAGTCTGCCATTGTAGTCAGTAAATTCCTTCGTTTTCTCTATCGTCTTGTTGTGGGGAAGACTGTCTGATCCATTCACATGCAGACCTCCGCTGTTGCCATTTCTAATACAAAGTAGCGTATAGTTCAAAACTTATATCTGTCAGTAGAATCGCGATGGAAGCGCTAAAAAGTACAACAAAGATGACGGGGAGAGGACACAGTCAAAGTGGGGGCACGTAAATAAGAGCGTCCCACAAAACAGCGCATCCTGAAGAGACAGCGTCTTGAAGATGGTCTGTAAAACATCATCTATGCAACATTTTGACCAAGGAACAGGCATTACATGTTATGTAGACCACAAGAAAGAAAGGTCATAATTAGGGCTGCAACAACTAATAGATTAAATCGATTAAAATCGATTATAAAAATAGTTGCTGATTAATTTAGTCATCGATTCGTTGGATCTATGCTATGGGCATGCGCAGAGGCTTTTAAAAAAAATAAATAAATAAATAAAATAAACAATTTTTTTTTTTTTTTTTTTAAATTAACCTTTATTTATAAACTCAACATGTACAAACAGCTGAGAAACAATAATCAAAATAAGTAGGGATGTCCGATAATATCGACCTGCCGATATTATCGGCCGATAAATGCGTTAAAATGTAATATCGGAAATTATCGGTATCGGTTTTTTATTATCTGTATCGTTTATTTTTATTTTTTTTATTTTTTATTAAATCAACATAAAAAACACAAGATACACTTACAATTAGTGCACCAACCCAAAAAACCTCCCTCCCCCCATTTCTTTGTGTTATCAATATTCTTGTTCCTACATTATATATCAATATATATCAACACAGTCTGCAAGGGATACAGTCCGTAAGCACACATGATTGTGCGTGCTGCTGGTCCACTAATAGTACTAACCTTTAACAGTTAATTTTACTCATTTTCATTAATTACTAGTTTCTATGTAACTGTTTTTATATTGTTTTACTTTCTTTTTTATTCAAGAAAATGTTTTTAATTTAGTTATCTTATTTTATTATTTTTTTTAAAAAGTACCTTATCTTCACCATACATGGTTGTCCAAATTAGGCATAATAATGTGTTAATTCCACGACTGCATATATCGGTTGATATCGGTATCGGTTGATATCGGTATCGGTAATTAAAGAGTTGGACAATATCGGAATATCGGATATCGGCAAAAAGCCATTATCGGACATCCCTAAAAATAAGTATGGTGCCAGTATGCTGGTTTTTTAAAATAAAATACTCGAAAGGACAGAAATGTAGTTTGTCTCTTTTATCCGATTATTAATCGATGTAATAATCGACAGATTAATCGATTATCAAATTAATCGTTAGTTGCAGCCCTAGTCATAATATCACCTCTTTAAGACACAAGTTTGGACCATAAGGCTGGATGTTTCTGACAGAAACTTAACACCTTGTTTGTCTGCTTGTTTTGCTCATTGCAGCATTGTGGACTGGAACAATCCCTCCATCATCAACAAGATCTACAAAGTGTACTTGGGGGATGTTCCTCTCAAAACCAAGGTTGGTAAACAGACTGCTATGCTTGCCAGCGATGTTTAGTAAACACGCCATCTTTTCTAGGGTGGCACTATGAAGCATGAGCTAAAACACGAACCTGTGAGCACGAGAGTCAAGTTAAAGATCCTGCCACATCTTCTACGCTCGCGCTTTGCTGCCGAGTGTTTCCCAGCTAACATCCAGGTGTGTCTAAATGAAGACCTTTTTACTAAGTTTGATTTATTTTTGCTAACGGTTACCTCCTCTTTCCTGTCGTTCGTAGGTTGTATACGATGGTTTGTTTGGGGCCAACACCAACAACAAACTGTTGTCCCTCACCTTGCAGTTTGTCCATCACATCTGTATTGTGTAAGAAACACACACCTCTATGTGGCACCAAACTACGGCCAAAACACGCAAAAATATTTTAACTCACGCCTTATTTAGTTCAAATAAAAGACAAGCTGGCGAAAATGGATGGAGGAAAAAAAACGATTTGCAAGTATTAAAAAAACGATTTGCAAGTATAAAAACAATGTTTAGCAAGTATAAAAAAAACGATTTGCAAGTATAAAAAAATGATTTGCGAGTATAAAAACAATGATTAGCAAGTATAAAAAGTATTTTCTTAAAGTTAAAACTTTTGGCAGTAAAATTCCACCCTGCGCGATCCACATACGGTACTTCAGATATCAGAATACCTTTATTGTCATTGTATGGAAACAACGAAATCGCAATCCAGCTCAGTGCTTTTAAAACAAACCTACATACAATAGTCTTAAGACAACAACAATAATAAAACAATATAAAATTTAAGAACATAATGTTAAAAACATATTGCACAGCAGATCTCTATCAGAGGTAAGCAAGTAATAAAGTGGTGAGTGTTCAGGTAAGTGCAGAGTTTAGGGCAATAACAGCTCTAGGATAGAAACTGTTTTTCAGTCTATTTGTCCTTGCTTTGATGGTCTTATAGCGCCTCTCTGAGGGCAAGAGTTCAAGCCAGTGGTGACCTGGGTGGGATGAGTCCCTGAGGATGCTGTTTACTTGCACTCGGAGCACCCGTAATTCGCACTCTGCGACGACAGGTGGTGCTGCTGAGTCAATTTAAGGCAGTCCGAGCTACAGTTTGTTCCCAGCTGACCACAAGGCCATTACAACATAAGCCAGAGGCATTGATAAATAACATTGCATGATTTACGAGGTCAATAGTAAAAATAAGGTGGTAACTTACAGGTTGAGCTTGTTTACACTCACTACTGTCTGCCATTTTACTCCCCACCTTGCTGCTCCTTCTGTTATTTTTGGCGGAGGGCACCATGCGCAAATACCAGTAGCTCTGACGGCCTTAAACTGACTCAGCAGCACCACCTGTCGGTGTAGAGTGAGAATTACAGGTACTCTGAGTGTGGGTTGCAGGGGTGGAATATTACCGTCAAAAGTTTTAACTTGTAGGAAATTGTTTTTATACTTGCCACTTGTTTTGTTAATTGCAGAAAATTAGTTTTTTTTACTTGCAAATCTTTTTTTACTTGAAGAAATTAGTTTTTTTTCACATGGAAACATTTTTGTGTTTGTAGAGTTTTGGCAGTAATTTCTCTGCACCACCACACTATATATATTTTTTACCAGTTTGTTTCTTATACCAACGTTTTGTTTTTCCTGTTGTTTCAGGTGCCCTGACACTAATAAGCCCTTAGGACTGATGCTGCTGAATGGCCTTACAAAGCTTATTAATGAATACAAGGAGGTAAGAGCATTGGGTCAGAATCCCTTCACACGCCTCCTTTCCATCATAGCGCACTTTGGTGCCTGGTTAGGCGGAAGTTGGAGCCGAAAACTGTCCCAGGTTACTCCTCAGATTAGAAAACAACAAAAGTCAGATCAGTGCGTCTGTGTGCGTGCAACTTAGACAATAACAAAAGCTTTAATAGAAATTAAATACTAGGGCTGTCAAAATGAATGTGTTAACTCGTGACTAATCCCACAAAGTTATGGCATTAATCATGTACACACTGAGATGACCTGATCAGTGATCAGATCAATGCATACGTCAGTACAGAAATGAGTGAGGAGACTGCGACTGGTGTGCTTACCTCAGTGCGTCAGTTGATTAAAAGTTGTGAACCAGAATAAACGTTGTGTTTATTCACCCTCATTTAACACAAATAACTGACATGCATTCAAGTAAACCGTTTAAAAACCTTCCTGGATGAATTCTGACAATAACGTTGCATTTGTGTTCAAATGTTGGCGTCTTTTCTTCAGCAAATTTGAACTATGCAAGCAAGTAATCACCTGTGAATAGGGATACGCAGTACAGGCCAAAAGTTTGGACACACCTTCTCATTCAATTTATTTTCATGACTGTTTACATTGTAGATTGTCACATCAAAACTTTGAATGAACACATGTGGAGTTATGTACTTCACAAAAAAAGGTGAAATAACTTAAAAAATGTTTTATATTCTATTTTTTTCAAAATAGCCACCCTTTGCTCTGATTACTTTTTCGCACACTCTTGGCATTCTCTCCATGAGCTTCAAGAGGTAGTCACCTGAAATTGTTTTCACTTCACAGGTGTGCTTGAAGCTCATGGAGAGAATGCCAAGAGTGTGCAAAGCAGTAATCAGAGCAAAGGGTGGCTATTTTGAAGAACCTACAATGTAAAACATGTTTTCATTTATTTCACCTTTTTTTTGTGAAGTACAAAACTCCACTTGTGTTCATTCATAGTTTTGATGTGACAATCTACAATGTAAATAGTCATGAAAATAAAGAAGACGCATTGAATGAGGAGGAGGTGTGTCCAAACTTTTGGCCTGTACTGTACATTTAAATGTACAGTACACGTAAATGTAAATGTAACCTACTCAGTGGCCTAGTGGTTAGAGTGTCCGCCCTGAGATGGGTAGGTTGTGAGTTCAAACCCCGGCCAAGTCATACCAAAGACTATAAAAATGGGAGCCATTACCTCCCTGCTTGGCACTCAGCATCAAGGGTTGGAATTGGGGGTTAAATCACCAAAAATGATTCCCGGGCGCGGCCACCGCTGCTGCTCACTGCTCCCTTCACCTCCCAGGGGGTGATCAAGAGTGATGGGTCAAATGCAGAGAATAATTTCGTCACACCTAGTGTGTGTGTGACTATCATTGGTACTTTAACTTTTTACTTTAAATGAAACTCTGTTTGGGCTTTTTGTTTCCAACAAAACCAATTGTGTTAACACAGCTGTCATTCATAAAGCAGAAATATTGTCAGGGTGACTTCCTACTTCTACTTATGTTGCAGTACTAAACCGTGTGCAATGTGTCCAACAGGATCCTAAATTACTTTGTGTTGCATATTCTGCAGTCGGGAAACTTTCAAGGTACGTTTTGCACCTTTTTGCTGTACATTAGTTGATCCATCATCTCAGTTTGAAATGTTGGTTTCTTCTCCAGCCGTATGCCGCAGCTCTTCACCAAGGACATTGCTCTCGTGCAGCAGTTTTTTGAGTCCATGTGCAAGGTGGGTGCAAGTGTTGCGTCATCCTCATCTTTGCACATTACTTACTTGCTTGTATTGTATAGGAGGAGCCGGATGTTCGTCTTGCCATCCAGGAGGCTTTATCCATGATGGTAGGAGCGTATGCCAACCTCCAGGGGGCACTACTGAACCTGATGGAAGCCTTGGTGGCTGCCTATATTGTGAAGGTGAATTCATTACATTTCTTATTGTATGGGGCTCAATTCCTCAAATGGTTATTTGGACCATTGGCCCTTGGAGGCAAAACATTTGGGCATCCCTGCTTTAATCCAAACATCTCTCAGGCATGTGATTGTTCCGTCTATAGTCGGAAATCCATCTTTTTTATCTTTGTAAAAATATAAAAAAATATTTTCCATTTTTCTTTGTTTTTTCCGACCTACAATGTGTGTTAAAATCATGATCTGTCTCTTTGCCATACCTGCCAACAACTACGGTTTTCCTGTAATGAGTACAGTTTTTGATAATCCAGTGGTAAAAACAACGGTTTTCCATTAAAAATGATGAAGTTAAAAATGGAAGCTACGTAGCAAAGCAACTCCACGGGCAGGGGACAAACTATACATCAATGATTATTGGTTGGTTTACGTATAAGAACATCCATGATAGGTTGTTGTTTACTATGATGAGTCACCATTGGTTAAGATTAGTGCTAAACATTAGGGACAGGCCAATCAGAGGCAAGAGAGGGCGGGTCATAGAACCAGGAAGTGAAATCACAACAGACATACCAAATGACGAGGAGAGAGTCGGAGAAGAAAAGAGGGAATATTCAAGCAGGTGATTTATATATTAAAAAAACTAGTGGAAGATGGCAGAGGGATTGTCTTCTTTAGATGTTTCTTTTAGTGATGTAGACCACGTCCAGGAAACCCACAATGTGTCTACTTGGCCACATTTTGACAAATGTATGCGTCTGGATAAAACATTCATTTGACTTGTTTACCATGTAAACCCAAATCAAAACTGCTCTCGACATGGAAGAGGTGGAATACACATTTAAGAACACATGATTGTGGCAGACATGTTTGCTACAGTATAGCCTGTCTAAATGCTCACTTTTATTTTCATTAGTGTTTTACAACAAGACAGTATCTGACATTTTGTCCATTATTTCTACTCTTTATATTTTGAATGAATTAAATGACTTTATTTCGGTCATATAATCAACCATCATTGTTTTCATTATTTCTACTCTTTATATTTTGACATTGAATAGTTGAATCATTTTGGAACATAAACAACTGTAAAATATGTTATTTCATGCTATAAATGGCTCTTCAGATAAAGAAAGTTAGCTATTAGAATATACATTGTTTGTACTCTTTATGATTTTTGCATTTGGAGCAGTTAGAAGTGGAGAGGGAGTCAGAGGGACAGAAATTGGCTATACAATCCAAGGCAGAATCAACTAAAGCAGAAAACAAAGGAAAATGCAAGCTGCTCAGAAATTTGCCAGGAAGGCTCATGTCAGAGCCATCAAAGCAAACATGCCAAAGTAATGTGTAAATAACTAGATGAACCATTTGTGGCTGTGAAGTGAACACTAGTAAGGTTGTAAATACTGTATAGAGTAGGCTAACCCATGTGGTTCCTGTGGATGTGAACATAATTACTGTAGTGACTAAATAACATTGTGACTGAAACAGACATAGTAATGTGTAAATAATGTCAATAACGAGATGAACCATCTGTGGCTGTGACGTGAACACTAGTAAGGTTGTAAAAACTGTATAGAGTACACTAACCCATGTGGTTCCTGTGGATGTGAACATAATTACTGTAGTGACTCAATAACATAGTCACTGAAACAGACATAGTAATGTGTAAATAATGTCAATAACTAGATGAACCATCTGTGGCTGTGACTTGAACACTAGTAAGGTTGTAAATACTGTATAGAGTAGGCTAACCCATGTGGTTCCTGTGGATGTGAACATAATTACTGTAGTGACTCAATAACATAGTCACTGAAACAGACATAGTAATGTGTAAATAATGTCAATAACTAGATGAACCATCTGTGGCTGTGAAGTGAACACTAGTAAGGTTGTAAAAACTGTATAGAGTAGACTAACCCATGTGGTTCCTGTGGATGTGAACATAATTACTGTAGTGACTAAATAACATAGTGACTGAAACAGACAGTGAATTATTTGGATGAATGGGGTATGTATTTATGTCAACTCTGTTGATTATTTTTCAATTCTTTAAACACTAAAACATCTTTAAATGGTGCTTTTTTTGCTAATTTCTGCATGTTCAATTGCTGAAAAACCAGGAGCTTCGGGGGAGGGGGGTTCCCCCTTGTCCTCCCACCAGGGCAGCCCCCTGGACCCGGCTTATTTTCAGTCTTTTTCATGAAGTTTAATTCACACGCCTGCTCTTGCCCACTCATACGTTTGACTGCACAGTATTTGAATAAAGATTTGTTGTTGCAAAGCCCGAGGTACAAGTTCGCCAAGTTGCCATGAAGTTTGCCAGCACAGTGTTTGCTCCCGACCACGTGCCATCAAGGTACTTGCTGCTGCTGGCTGCTGGAGACCCGTAGGTCCAACACACACCCATATCATGTTGTGTGTAACTTACACTGGAGTCACGTTCCTTTTTTTCCTGCCATGCGTCTTAGGCGTGAGGAGGTATGCGGGGAGGCTCGCAAAGTGTTGCGGACTTTTTCAAAGAAGACTTTTGAAAAGGAGGGACCCAAGCCCATACCTTCCTTTCCTGAGATGGTGGCCTACATTCAGGAGAAGGTGAATCACAGCCCATTTTCCTTATTGGTATATTTTTGTAACTCAAGGTTTCCCTCTTGTAACCTTCATCAGGCATGTCAGAGAATGAAGACTCCTGCTAAATACGTTGTTGGAACCTCTGCTATTCCCTTCAACCCGTCTGCCTTCGCAGAGGTAAATATCCTTCAACTGCCAATCTTGACTGGGACATTTAAAACAAATGTTTTATTTAACCAGAAAAAAAATCCCATTGAGATTAAAAACCTCTTTTTCAATGGAGTTCTGGCCAAGAGGCAGCAAAGTTACACATAAAATGACATTCACATTACACATTAAAATGGCAGGATGAACATCAAGTAAAACACTTACAGATAACTAAGGCTCATTTAAATGCTCTCAGTTTAGATTTAAAAGCATTTAAGGATACAAATTCAGTTAGCTTCCAGTCTCTTTGGAACATGTTCCAAGCACAAGGAGCTTATTCCCCAGCTCAGTGTGAGCATCAGGTGATTGTTGGATCTCAGAGCATAAGAGTTGCTACTTCTCTGTGAAATCATTGCACAAATGTCATCAGGCAATAGTCCCAGAAGAGCCTTGTATTTAAAAGTGTACCAATGACTCTGTCTCCTAGTGGACAGAGAAGGCCATCCCACCCGAGAGTCCAAGTCACAGTGGTGTGTCATGGCTCCACAGTTTGTGATGAATCTCAAAGAAGCATGGTATACACAGTGCACCATCTGAAGACAGGAACCAGGAGCATTCATGTAAAAAAGATCACCATGATCTAGCACAGATAAAAATGTGGCAGAGACAAGGCACTTTTTTACACCAAAAGAAAAACATCTCTTATTACAGAAGAAAACCCCCAATTTAAGTTCTTGTTTCTTCCCAAGTTGATCAATAAAAGGTTTAAAAGTGAGAGAGTCATCAATGAAAACAGCAAGGTATTTATATTCATGCACCACTTCTATAGAATAGAATAGAACAGAATGGACTTTATTGTCATTATATTTGCATATAACGAGATTAAGGACTCCAATTTAAGGTGCGGTAGTGGAAACAAATATGGGATAAAAATAAATTACACAAGAAGTAATAAAGATAGAAAATAAGAATTGAAATAAACCGACTACTATCCAATAAAATAATAAGCAATCCTGTACAATATACAAAATACTGTACAATATACAGAACAAGACAAGAGTACCGGAGTAATAACAATCAGTGTCGGATGTATTGCACTCGAAGGGTAATGTTGCACAGTAGGGTATTAGGGTAGGATATTGTATAGGGGGGAATTATTTATTATAGGTGTGAGTTCAAGATGGTGACAGCTCTGGGAAAGAAGCTGTTTCTGAGCCTGTTTGTTCTGGCTCTGATGCACCTGTAGCGCCTGCCCGATGGTCGCAGGTGGAACAGGTGGAAGCCAGGATGTGTGCTGTCCTCGGTGATGTTTTTTGCTCTGTTGAGGCAACAGGAGTTGTGTAAATCCTTCAGGGAGGGGAGGGGGCAGCCGATGATTTTTTGTGCAGAGTTTATGACCCTCTGAATCGCCTTTTTGTCTGCTTTAGTGCAGCTGGCGTACCACACTGTTATGCAGTACGTCAGCAGGCTCTCGACAGCCGAGCGATAGAAGGTCACCATCAGCTGCTATGACATTCCCTTCAAGAGTGGACACTAGCGGGGGAGTTTGAGGCTCCTTCCTGTATTTGGAAAATAACCATTTAAAAAGTGCCAACAATACTCCATTTACATTTGGTGACTTGAACATTAACAAGTAGGGATGTCCAATAATGGCTTTTTGCCGATATCCGATATGCTGATATTGTCCAACTCTTTAATTACCGATACCGATATCAACTGATACCGATATCAACCGATATATACAGTCGTGGAATTAACACATTATTATGCCTAATTTGGACAACCAGGTATGGTGAAGATAAGGTACTTTTTAAAAAAATGAATCAAATAAAATAAGATAAATAAATTAAAAACATTTTCTTGAATAAAAAAGAAAGTAAAACAATATAAAAACAGTTACATAGAAACTAGTAATTAACGAAAATTTGTAAAATTAACTGTTAAAGGTTAGTACTATTAGTGGACCAGCAGCACGCACAATCATGTGTGCTTACGGACTGTATCCCTTGCAGACTGTATTGATATATATTGATATATAATGTAGGAACCAGAATATTAATAACAGAAAGAAACAACCCTTTTGTGTGAATGAGTGTAAATGGGGGAGGGAGGTTTTTTGGGTTGGTGCACTAATTGTAAGTGTATCTTGTGTTTTTTATGTGGATTTAATTAAAAAACAAACAAAAAAAAACGATACTGATAATAAAAAAACCAATACCGATAATTTCCGATATTACATTTTAACGCATTTATCGGCCGATAATATCGGACATCTCTATTAACAAGTATTAGTGACATTGTTATTATAAGCGCTGACGCAGACCAACTATTTGTAGCAGCGGCGTGATCACTTCCTGTGTCCTATGTTTACATCCTTGAGTGGTCTGCTGCTTCCTTGCTCCCTGTGAGTTTATCATATCATAAATCATGCCTCTCACCTGAAAAATTTATGGCTGAGGATGTAATCTGACAAGTTGGGACACGTGGACAGCCGTTTACGACCTGGAACTTGCGAGAACGACACAAAACATGAGCGCCATACGTTGCTCCCCTCCCCCAGATGGTGCTCTACCTCAGGATGTGTCTGGTGTACAGCGCCGGAGCCACGCCGCTGTCCGCCCAACTTGCAGACATGCAGGACGACGCGCCAGCCATCGGCCGCTACGTGCACTCACTGCTGTCCTCTGAGTCTTTGGGGTGGAAGGGCACTGAGGCCAATCCTGTGGAAGTCTACATGGATCTGCTGCAGCAGCTGCTGTCCGCTGTAGGAGGTACCAGCATGCACTTTTCTGATACCATGTCTTGAAACACTGAGGTGACATCCTGGTACTTGGTTCATTTCACAGGAATCCCTGTAATGTACTGTCTTCTGGAGATGGTGTCTGTCTGCCCGGAGAAGCTGGCTCCCAAGTTTGCGGATAAAATCGACTGGATTAAGGTGATTTATTGAAACAAGTGGTCTGCTATGCATACACTGTTTCTCGTGGAAAACCTTACCATTGCTGATTATGTCTCCGTACAGTCCACTAAGTTAAAGGGGAACTGCACTTGTTTTGGAATGTTGCCTATTGTTCACAATCATTATGAATGACATGACGACAGATGGATGTTTTTTAATGCATTCTAAATATTAAATAAATGTAAATAAGAATATGCTTACAGTGGAGCCAATTATAACTCTACTATTCCGCCCATAAAATCTAATAAACATTCAAAATGAGCCAACACTTGTCCATTTATATTTGGTGACTTGAATATTAAAAAGTATTAGTGATAGATAGAATAGAATAGAAAGTACTTTATTGATCCCTGGGGGAAATTCAGCACCACAGTTCGCTCTCAATAGACAATAAACACTTAGGAATGCCATTGTAAGTTAATAATACTAACTCAGACACTCGTAGACGTGTTATCATATTAGCTAATGCTTACGACGCTAGCTTGATTACATTATGATAGCACGTACAAATATGCATGAAAACACTCCTACAGACATCGCACATGGGACGCTTTAGTAAGTACGAATTGTTTTAGTTATATTGTAAAACTTACAAACATGGCTCGGAGTGATGAATGAAGAATCCATACGAGTAGAGACGTTATGGACGGCTTGAAGATGGAACGGCACTTGTACTTCCAGTTCAAAGATGGCGCCAAAGCACAAACCCCAACACACCCGTTTTGTGTTTTTGCATGTGCTTATGAAAACTGTTTGCATTATGGCTTCAGCAAAGAAAGACACATAAATTAGCTGCGCCGTTTCATAAGCCGCAGGGTTCAAACCGTCGGAAAAAAGTAGCGATTCATAGTTCATAATAATGTATTTATTGATCACCATAAATACATTTGAAAAATTACAGTTATATCATGTGATCGGTATTGGTATCGGCCGATGTCCGTCATGGATGGTCGTATTGCAAATGGCAGCATAAATCCCTGATGTACTCAGATGTTTCCCTCACCAGAGTCTGATGAACACCAACAAGGAGGACATGAGGGAGCTGGCAGCCCAGCTGTACGCTGTGGTGGTGTCCACCATGACGGGCAATGAGCTGCAGGCCGCCGTGCACAACCTGCTGAAAATCACCAAAGACAACCACGTAAGCCACCGTCTCGCCGTAAAAGATTTCCTTCCATGTATCTCAAGTCATGAACAATCTAAATCCAGAGTCCCGAGACCCAGCATGGTGCCGTCCTGGCTCTGGGCTACATGGTGGGAAGGTACATGAGCAAAAAGAAAAGTGCCACATACCAGGCGCCTGTGGACAAGGAGTGTGTCACCTCGCAAGACGATGATGACATCGTTGCCATGGCAACAAAGACCATTGGTATGCATACATACTCCAGCAGCGTTTTGTTTCCTGGCTGTTAAACTGAAGTGTGTGTCCCAATGAAGGGTCTTTCCTGGACAGCAGCAGTGCTCTGTTGGCAGTAGCAGCGAGCATAGCGCTGGGAGAAGTTGCTCGGAATGGCCCCCTGCTGATCCCTCCTGAGGGCGAGGGCCTCACTAAACTGTCCGTCGTGGAAAACCTGCTGGCTCGCATTCCCTCGGGCAAAGAGAGTGCAAAGGTGAACGGGTTCAATGAAATTATTCACAGCGCTGCACTTTCTCCACAGCCTTATTCCACAATGGAATAAATCAGTTTTGTCCTCAAACCTCTACACACAATACCCCATAATGAAAATGTGAAAAGTTATTTTTTTAAATAATAAACTAAAAAATGACATGTATATCAGAATTCAGAGCCTTTACTCAATACTTAGTTGATGCACCTTTGGCAGCAATTACAACTTCAAGTCTTTTTGAATACAATGCCACAAGCTTGGCACACCTATCTTTGGGCACTTTCTCTCATTCCATCAGGTTGGATGGCATGTGTTGGTTTTCATCCAGGATGTCTCTGTACATTGCTGCATTCATTTTTCACTCCATCAGGTTGGATGAAAAGCCTTGGTTTTCATCCAGGATGTCTCTGTACATTGCTGCATTCATCTTTCCCTCCATCAGGTTGGATGAATTGTTGGTTTTCATCCAGGATGTCTCTGTGCATTGCTGCATTCACTTTTTACTCCATCAGGTTGGATGAGAAGCCTTGGTTTTCATCCAGTATGTCTCTGTACATTGCTGCATTCATCTTTCCCTCCATCAGGTTGGATGGGATGCGTTGGTTTTCATCCAGGATGTCTCTGTACATTGCTGCATTCATCTTTCCCTCCATCAGGTTGGATGAATTGTTGGTTTTAATCCAGGATGTCTCTGTACATTGCTGCATTCATCTTTCCCTCCATCAGGTTGAATGGGAAGCGTTGGTTTCCATCCAGGAAGTCTCTGTACATTGCTGCATTCATCTTTCCCTCCATCAGGTTGGATGGGAAGCGTTGGTTTCCATCCAGGATGTCTCTGTACTTTGCTGCATTCATCTTTCCCTCCATCAGGTTAGATGGAAAGCGTTGGTTTTCATCCAGGATGTGTCTGTACATTGCTGCATTCATCTTTCCCTCATCAGGTTGGATGAATCATTGGTTTTCATCCAGCATGTCTCTGTACATCGCTGCATTCATTTTTCACTCCATCGGGTTGGATGGGAAGCCATGGTTTTCATCCAGGATGTCTCTGTACATTGCTGCATTCTACTTTCCCTCCATCAGGTTGGATGGGAAGTGTTGGTTTTCATCCAGGATGTCTCTGTACATTGCTGCATTCATCTTTCTCTCCATCAGGTTGGATGGGAAGCGTTGGTTTTCATCCAGGATGTCTCTGTACATTGCTGCATTCATCTTTCCCTCCATCAGGTTAGATGGGAAGCGTTGGTTTTCATCCAGTATGTCTCTGTACATTGCTGCATCCATCTTAGTCTAGTCAGGGAGGTGACCGAGACCATGGTCACTCTGTCAGAGCTACAGCATTCCTTTGTAGAGACAGGAGAACCTTCCAGAAGGACAAACCTCCAATCAGGTCTGGATGGTAGAGTGGCCAGACGTAAGCTATTTCTTAGTCAAAAGTTTGACAAAATGCACCTGAAATACTCTCAGACCGTGAGAAACTAAATTCTCTGGTCTGATAAGAGACAAAGATTGAAGTCTTTGGTGTGAATGTTTGGAGGAAACCAGGCACCGCTCATCACCACCTGTACCATCCCTACAGTGAAGCATGGTGGTGGCAGCATCATGCTGTGGGGATGCTTTTCAGTGGAACTGGGAGACTAGTCAGAATAGAGGGAAATATGAATGCAGCAATGTACAGAGACATCCTGGATGAAAATCAACACTTCCCATACAACCTGATGAGCTTGAGAGGTGCTGCAATGAGGAATGGGCCAAACTGCCCAAAGGTAGGTGTGCCAAGCTTGTGGCATAATATTCAAAAAGACTTGAGGCTGTAATTTCTGCCAAAGGTGCATCAACAAAGTACTGAGTTGTTAATACTTACTGTATATACATGTGATTTTTTTAGTTTTTAAATTTGAATACATTTACAAAAATTAAAATACAACTTTTCACCTTGTCATTGTTAGAGTATTGTGTGTAGAATTTTGAAGACAAAAATGAATTATTCCATTTTAGAATAAGGCTGTGACATGACAAAATGTGGGAAAGTGACGTGCTGTGAATACTTTGTAGGTGCAGTGCACATACCCCACATTAACATGAGTTCTTCATCTTGCTCGTCTTCATCTTCCCATGTTCTTCATCTAGGCCAAGGAGCGATCAATCCAGACTCTGGGCTATTTACCGGTAGGAGACGGAGACTTCCCACACCAGAAGAAGCTGTTACAAGGACTCATGGACTCAGTGGAGGTGAGCCACATTGTGTTGGATGTAAAGAGTTTAGTACAACAGCCCTGGTGTCAATGATCCTTACACATGATGTATCTCACAGGCCAAGCAAGTGGAGTTGCAGTTCACAGTGGGAGAGGCCATCACCAATGCAGCTTTAGGCACCAGATCTGGAGCTGTAAGAGATCCATGGACCTGCACTGAAGACCAGTACAGCCCACCACCAAGTAAGAAGTATAGTCTGCACCGAGTCACTTGAAAACATGTATTGTTTTGGTCATGTTCAAACTTGTGTAATTTGTAACTGTACTTCAGATTTCTACATGATACAGTAGTACCTCAATTTATGAACTTAATCGGTTCTGTGCTGGACTCGGAACACTTGTATCCTAAATTAACATCTCCCATTGAAACTAATTCAATTGGTGCTTGGGCCCCCCCTAAAACAGTACAATTTGAACAGTAACATGCTTTTTAAAAGAAAAATACACTTCAAGATAGGAAATACTGTATAGAAAAGATACAATAGAATAACGACAGCAGTTTTATGAAGTCACGTAGTAATCATGTGCAGCATGGACTTCAGCAGTATCTCCTGTTCGTCAAACACACCGTCAGTAGCTTTTCCATATTTTCATGGATAAACATCCTCCGGTGAGAAATTATTTACAGTACTTGGCTGACGTTAGACTAATTCTGCTTCTGTATGGCGCAGACTAGCAGCAGACTAATTCTGCTTCTGTATGGTGCAGACTAGCAGCAGACTAATTCTGCTTCTGTATGGTGCAGACTAGCAGCAGACTAATTCTGCTTCTGTATGGCGCAGACTAGCAGCAGACTAATTCTGCTTCTGTATGGTGCAGACTAGCAGCAGACTAATTCTGCTTCTGTATGGCGCAGACTAGCAGCAGGCAACTCTCTGTCATGTCTTATTTGATGATTTCTTTAAGTATTTCAATGAATATCATCAAATTCTTCTTCTCAGCACTGTCCTTCACACTTTCTTCACCTGCTTGGAAGATTATGTCCATCTCTCGCTATGAGCTAACAGTGTTTCCCATAAACTGCCAAGATACCTGTGGCGGTGGGGGCGTGGCTATGGGCGTGGTCACCATGACATCATCGAGTAATTTGCATAATTTACTACAATGATTTGATTTTCTCTAAAAAGGCTCAAAAAATGTATATCATTAATAACAGTTTTGTTTTAAACGTCCATCCATCCATCCATCCATCCATTTTACAATATAATTTCAACACTTTATGTACATATTTATATACAGATTTGAACAATAAGTTATTCACTGAAATATATTTATTAATTGTGGTTCTTACAAAAAATATATCTTATAAAATATAAAAGCTAAAATGTGTCAAAGCTCTGCCCCTTTAATTAGTGCATACTAAATAATTTAACTTTAGCCTACTACTACAACCATATTATTTACCAGCAACATAAAGTGAAACAGAGGCAGAGGTGTCCTGCCACAGTCAGTAACAAATAAACAGAAAACAGTAGTGGTGGTAGATAGACACAGAGCTTCATCAAACATCTGATCCACTGAACAAAGAGCTCCAAAAATCTTGAACTTTAGACTGCCATCAGTTTTACTCCCTACACTTAACCATGTGTTTCCTACTGCCTGCAGACTTTGCACCCTTTGTTATATACACATGTTGTGTTTCTAATATAAATACATTTAATAAAGTCAAATACAAATAAGGCAACAAGAGAAGTATCCTACACTTCTCTTTTGTAAAGTAAATCTGAACAGCCGATATGGGCATCTACATCAACTATATGATTTGCCTGAGAAGCTGGAGAGGACAAAAATAAAAATAATAATTATTATTATTTTTATTTTGTATTTTTTATTTTTATTTTATTTTATTTGTGGCGGACGTAATTCTTTCGTGGCGGGCCGCCACAAATAAATGAATGTGTGGGAAACCCTGAGCTAATGTTAGCGACTAAGACAGGGTGTTATGGGCGGAGCTTACAGGGTTCACTGTGCTAACTAATGGCGGGGATGCTTGTAACTGAATTGTTTGCTTGCAACTTAAATCCAAGGGACAGCTCTTACCTCAGAACACTCTTAAGTTGAGGTACCACTGTATATGATCTTGTTTCTTTGGAGTCATGACATGTTCTCATGGATTCAACGCCATGAAAGTGATAGCTCAGTCTTGTTTTTGTTGACTTGATGATTGAAACTGTGTTTTGCTACACAACTAAGGTACATATCAGTAACGATGGTAGGGACACACAGTCGTGGTCAAAAGTGTACATACACTTGTAAAGAACATCATGTCATGGCTGTCTTGAGTTTCCAATCATTTTTACAACTCTTATTTTTTTTTGTCATAGAGTGATTGGAGCACATACTTGTTGGTCACAAAAAACATTCATGAAGTTTGCTTCTTTTATGAATTTATTATGGGTCTACTGAAAATGTGAGAGTCAAAAGTATACATACAGCAATGTTAATATTTGCTTACATGTCCCTTGGCAAGTTTACCTGCACTAAGGCGCTTTTGGTAGCCATCCACAAGCTTCTGCTTGAATTTTTGACCACAAAATTGGTGCAGTTCAGCTAAATGTGTTGCTTTTCTGACATGGACTTGTTTCTTCAGCATTGTCCACACGTTTAAGCCAGGACTTTGGGAAGGCCATTCTAAAACCTTCATTCTAGCCTGTTTTAGCCATTCCTTTACCACTTTTGACGTATGTTTGGGGTCATTGTCCTGTTGGAACACCCAACTGCGCCCAAGACCCAACCTCCGGGCTGATGATTTTAGCTTGTCCTGAAGAATTTGGAGGTAATCCTCATTTTTCATTGTCCCATTTACTCTCTGTAAAGCACCAGTTCCATTGGCAGCAAAACCGGCCCATAGCATAATACTACCACCACCATGCTTGACGGTAGGAATGGTGTTCCTGGGATTAAAGGCCTCACCTTTTCTGCTCCAAACATATTGCTGGGTATTGTGGCCAAACAGCTCCATTTTTGTTTCATCTGACCACAGAACTTTCCTCCAGAAGGTCTTATCTTTGTCCATGTGATCAGCAGCAAACTTTAGAGGAGCCTTAAGGTGTGGCTTCTGGAGCAAGGGCTTCCTTCTTGCATGGTAACTGTTCTACATCACCAAAATTGATAATGTATGTTGCTGTATGTATACTTTTGACCCTCACATTTTCAGTAGACCCATAATAAATTCATAAAAGAAGCAAACTTCATGAATGTTTTTTGTGACCAACAAGTATGTGCTCCAATCACTACATCACAAAAAAATAAGAGTTGTAGAAATGATTGGAAAGTCAAGACAGCCATGACATGATGTTCTTTACAAGTGTATGTAAACTTTTGACCACGACTGTATATCGTGGACATCAACAACCAGGCTAATCATACCCTTGCAACTTTTATCTGAGCTTTGACATCAGTGAATCGTGGTCACGACACCATCTTTCATTGCCAGATATGAAAAACAATGACATGGTTCCTTGGGTCCTCAACTTGGTGTTGTCCAAGTACATACCCAGCCAGAACCCTCACATCCGACAGGCTGCGTGCATCTGGCTCCTCTCCCTGGTCAAGAAGCTCAGCCAACACAAGGAAATCAAAGTATGTGTTGTGTTTCCTTAAGTCAGCAGGACCAGTCCTACTGAGTGTAGAAGTCATGTCTATTCTCTTGCAGTCCCATCTGAAGGAGATCCAGGTGGCATTCATCTCTGTTCTTTCAGAACCGGATGGTAGGACACTTATCCTGACCACTTTTTTCAATAGTCGGGAATTGTTGCAACTAATCTATTCTGTGAACTAGATCTGAGTCAGGATGTGGCATCGAAAGGCCTTGGACTGGTCTATGAGATGGGCGGGGAAGGAGACCAGCAAGAACTGGTGTCCACCCTGGTGGAAACACTCATGACCGGCAAAAGGTGAGAGGATGAACATTAAGATAGATGGACCTTCCTGCCGTAAGATCGACATTCACGCTAGCTAATGTGTCCAAATAGAATAAAACATGCTGTCTCAGAAGACACGGAGGTGTTCCAAGGAGACGGTTTGGGCAAAACACCTGATGGGTAAGTCATCTACTGGTCATGTTAGGGCTGCACCATTTTCAGAAAAAAACCTAATTGCGATTTTTCTCTCCAAAATTGCGATTCGATTTGCAATTTTTGTATTTCATATGTAAAACTGCTAAAATAAGGAGTGAAGAAAGACATGTTACTTTTAGGCCAGGTGTGGCCATTACGTGGATGGCGAGCTAACGGTGGATGGTGGAGGGTGTGTCAGTCATCCCAGCCAGGTATTAAAAAAATAGACCTAAAAATGATGGATCATCAAACTTCACTAAGACGTCACTTGATTGACGTTCACGGCGGCTGCCAGATCATTATTAAGAAAAATCGACCGACAGGAAGGCGAGAAACACTTTTTATTTCAACAGAGTCTCGCGCCGTACCTGCCGTCAAAACTCTAAATACCGACTGCACAGTTCCTGTCTTCACAATAAAAGCCCTGCTTCATCCTGCCTGCGCTAACAAAATAAGAGTCTCAGAAAGCTAGCGCACGCAAGCTACGGAGTTTGCCGCCAATGTATTTCTTGTAAAGTATATAAAAAGGAGTATGGAAGCTGGATAAACAAAAAGCAAGCACTTTCATGTGGTATTGGACAGAAAGGAGGACTTTTTTCTCCTCCATTTGAAAATGTGGACGTTATCATCACTACTGTCTGATTCCTATCAATGCAAGTCATCACATGTAAAATGATATACACTTTTATTTTTCATTACTGTAGAATTGTTTACCATTGTACTGTCATTGGAAGGTAAATACGTTTATTCTAAATAAATAAACAAACAAAAAATAAAATGGACTAATTTCTGTAAGCTAAAATATAATATACAGATCGGTTGGTAGAGTGGCCGTGCCAGCAACTTGAGGGTTCCAGGTTCGATCCCAGCTTCTGCCGTTGTGTCCTTGGGCAAGACACTTTACCCACCTGCTCCCAGTGCCACCCACACTGCTTTAAATGTAACTTAGATATTGGCTTTCACTATGTTAAGCGCTTTGAGTCACTAGAGAAAAGCGCTATATAAATATAATTCACTTCACAACTTAAACATCTTAAAGTGCATTTTTTCCCAGTTGCCGTCACACGATCACGGCATTCTCGCTCGTTGGTCCGTGTTGATGGGCTCATATTGCCCACCCGGTTTGAAGCTGGAATATTCCCACAACAGGACATTTGGCTTTGAAATCGTACTTTTTTCCTTGCTCTGCAGAACTTCTCACAACGGAGTCGCGAGGCTCTCTGTCCGTACTTCCTGTTTGTGTAAAGCTGGCGGCCTCGCTGTCCACCCGCCAAGACAATGATTGTGAATGAGTGAAAAGAGGGCTCGCTCCGTACAGTTAATTCTTCTGTTAAATATGCACAGAGTGAGACCTCTTTCTCCCTGTTGGAAGCCAGACACGAACACAACCATTCTGATTGGCCAACATGTCTGTCACTCAAATGGCGGTGAAGGTGGAGAAAAAAGCCTCGGATCCTTGCGGTCAAGTTGTGGCACTAATTAAGATGAACGAATGAATCGTGCAGCCCTCGTTCGTGTTGCACATTGTGAAGTATTTGTCACATGTTTGTCACTCACCTTGTCCCCCACAGCCATAACCTGTCCACATACAAGGAGCTCTGCTCGCTGGCTAGCGACCTGAACCAGCCCGATCTGGTCTACAAGTTTATGAACCTGGCCAACCATCACGCCATGTGGAACTCCCGAAAGGTATTGGTCTCCTGAAGTCTGCTGCACACATGAAGGTTTTCTAAATCTGTACCAGACTCCACACAAGAAGATAAACAAGTCAGGCACTTTTAATCTTGGTGTGTTGTGCTACGTAATATTAACACGGCACACACACAGTTGTCCTTCACCGTGTCACCTTTCAAATATTGCCATATGGGAAATATTTTTGGTGGATATTTTTTTGTATCAGGACATGTTTTGGATGGCAATATTCATATTTGTATACACTATTATTATTTTTGTGTGTTTCACATAGGGTTGTACGGTATACCGGTATTAGTATAGTACCGCGGTACTAAAGAATCATTTTCAGTACTATACCGCCTCTGAAAAGTACCAGTCCGCCACCCCAAGTATCCACCACTCTTACAAGTATCATCCCTGCAGGACGAGGAATAGCTAAACATGCTTCACTACACACCATAGCACCAGCGTCAAAATGTAAACACACGCCATGGGTGGATCCACACTTAACATCCACTGTAATGATACCAAGTACAGGAGCGTATCTAGTTGATACTACTATAATTACACATCAATATTTTTTGGCATCACAATATCTTCTTTTGTTTAAAAAAAATGTATATTATGTTTATTATTATTATTAGCCTTTATTTAACCAGGTAAAATCCCATTGAGATCAAAGATCTCTTTTCCAAGGGAGACCTGGCCAAGAGGGCAGCAGCAAGGTTACATTAAAAACAGTAAACAAATACATAAAACATCACATTTACGACATTAAAACTTGCTCACATAACACATGTGCATACAGACAAGGTAGACTGCAGTCCTTTCACAGAAGCTTTAAACTCATTCAACGTAACAAGGGTTTGAAGTTTAATATTCGATTGTAGGTTATTCCAAGCCTTCGCTGCTGAAAACCTAAATGCTTTCTTGCCCAGTTCAGTTCTTACTTTGGGTACGACAAATTGCAGAACATTCATTGAACGAAGATTTATAAACTCAGTAAATATGTCCCTGGACACATGAGGACTTTGAATATGACCAATGTATGATCCTGTAACTACCGTATTTTTCGGAGTATAAGTCGCACCGGAGTATAAGTCGCACCTGCCGAAAATGCATAATAAAGAACGAAAAAAACATATATAAGTCGCACTGGAGTATAAGTTGCATTTTTTGGGGAAATGTATTTGATAAAAGCCAACACCAAGAATAGACATTTGAAAGGCAATTTAAAATGTCTAAAGAATAGTGAACAACAGGCTGAATAAGTGTACGTTATATGAGGCATAAATAAGCAACTGAGAAGGTGCCTGGTATGTTAACGTAACATATTATGGTAAGAGTCATTCAATTAACTATAATATATAGAACATGCTATACGTTTACCAAACAATCTGTCACTCCTAATCGCTAAATCCCATGAAATCTTATACGTCTAGTCTCTTACGTGAATCCATCCATCCATTTTCTACCGCTTATTCCCTTCGGGGTCGCGGGGGGCGCTGGAGCCTATCTCAGCTACAATCGGGCGGAAGGCGGGGTACACCCTGGACAAGTCGCCACCTCATCGCAGGGCTAACACAGATAGACAGACAACATTCACACTCACATTCACACACTAGGGCCAATTTAGTGTTGCCAATCAACCTATCCCCAGGTGCATGTCTTTGGAGGTGGGAGGAAGCCGGAGTACCCGGAGGGAACCCACGCAGTCACGGGGAGAACATGCAAACTCCACACAGAAAGATCCCGAGGCCGGGATTGAACTCACGACTACTCAGGACCTTCGTATTGTGAGGCAGATGCACTAGCCCCTCTGCCACCGTGCTGCCCTCTTACGTGAATGAGATCAATAATATTATTTGATATTTTACGCTAATGTGTTAATCATTTCACACATAAGTCGCTCCTGAGTATAAGTCGCACCCCCGGCCGAACTATGAAAAAAACTGCGACTTATAGTCCGAAAAATACGGTACTTGGTATCGGATCCATACCCAAATGTGTGGTATCATCCAAAACTAATGTAAAGTATCAAACAACAGAAGAATAAGTGATTATTACATTTTAACAGAAGTGTAGATAGAACATGTTAAGTAAGAAAGTAAGCCGATATTAACAGTAAATGAACAAGTAGATTAATAATTAATTTTCTACCGCTTGTCCTTAATAATTTTGACAAAATAGTAGACCTGCATCTGCCAACAGACCTAATTAGGAGCCTTTGTTTGCTTACTTACTACTAAAAGACAAGTTGTCTTGTATGTTCACTATTTTATTTAAGGACAAACTTGCAATAATAAACATACACTACCGTTCAAAAGTTTGGGGTCACATTGAAATGTCCTTATTTTTGAAGGAAAAGCACTGTACTTTTCAATGAAGATAAGGCAAGGCAAGGCAAGGCAACTTTATTTGTATAGCGCTTTTCATACACAAGGCAGACTCAAAGTGCTTCACAGACAACAAAGTGAAATGAAAGAAAATAAAAGCAAAATTAAAATGCAGACAATAAAAATAAGAACAGTGCAGACGTTAAAAGTTAAAAGATTAAAAGATTTAGCTGAAAGCTAAGGTGAACATAAAAGTCTTCAGTCTAGTTTTAAAAGTAGTGAGAGTTGGGGAGAGTCTGACATCTTCAGGAAGTTTATTCCAGCTATGTGTTGCATAGTGACTGAATGATGATCTCCCTTGATTTGAGTTTACTCTTGGAACCGCTAACAGATTGGTCTCAGAAGATCTTAGTGATCTAGAGGGCGTATATAGTGGGAGCATATCAGTGATATACTTATACTTTAAAGTAGTCTTAAATTTAAAGAAATACACTCTATACATTGCTAATGTGGTAAATGACTATTCTAGCTTCAAATGTCTGGTTTTTGGTGCAATATCTACATAGGTGTATAGAGGCCCATTTCCAGCAACTATCACTCCAGTGTTCTAATGGTACAATGTGTTTGCTCATTGGCTCAGAAGGCTAATTGATGATTAGAAAACCCCTGTGCAATCATGTTCACACATCTGAAAACAGTTTAGCTCGTTACAGAAGCTATAAAACTGACCTTCCTTTGAGCAGATTGAGTTTCTGGAGCATCACATTTGTGGGGTCAATTAAATGCTCAAAATGGCCAGAAAAAGAGAACTTTCATCTGAAACTCGACAGTCTATTCTTGTTCTTAGAAATGAAGGCTATTCCACTAAATTGTTTGGGTGACCCCAAACTTTTGAACGGTAGTGTATGTTTCATGTACCCTAAGATTTTTTGTTAAAATAAACCCAATAAAGCAATTGGTTGTGGTCCCCTTTAATTAGAAAAGTATCTAAATAATTTTGGTACCGGTACCAAAGTATTGGTATCGGGCCAACGCTACTTTCACAGGTTTTTATTTTCAACTTAGTTTTTTCCATATTCGCGTCCCTTTTTTCAGTTGTGTTTCTTTTTAAATTCCCTCTTTTCTGAGCGTAGAAATGTAACGATGCAGAGTTCTGTCAAATATCACGGCTATACCGAGACAAACATGGATCATTTAATTTTTCCATTTCCGTAGCGCTTCTACTACATCCTCCAAGTACGTCTCGGTTGACCTAAAGATATAACTTCAACTTGATCTCCTGTCTTCTTCTACGGTGTTTTGCCTGCCAGCCCAAGTCTAGTAAAACCGCTTCTGCTTGAACTTGATGTAAGCCCCGCCCTCCACGCCAAATCGCTGCCATTAATTTGAAACAAAGAGAAGTGAATGGGAGAAAGAAAAAGTTGAAAATAGCAACCTGTGAAAGACAATAAAAGTGTACTAAAATGTGAATATTTGCATTGAAAACATGCCATGATACCAAAAAGTTTCCACCAAAAATGGTGTATTTTTTCAGTGTTTATATTTATTTGATGACAAAACTTGTTTTGCTGCTAATGCAACTTTTTCTACAATGCCAATTTTTGTCCCACTCCCAAATGTGACTGGCAGTGTTTTGGCTCCAAGGAATGGTCTATCCTCACAACCCCTCCAACATGATGTTTTCAGGGCGCCGCATTCGGCTTCCACATGATCGCCACCAAGGCCGGGGAGCAGCTGGCCCCGTTCCTCCCGCAGCTGGTGCCACGGCTTTACCGCTACCAGTTTGATCCCAACCTGAGCATCCGCCAGGCCATGACCAGCATCTGGGACGCCTTGGTCACTGATAAGACGCTGGTAGGACACGCCGCTCCTCCATCCGCATGGAGACTAAAGCATGTGTGTATTCATCTGTCTTTATTGGGCCGGGTTAGGTGGACAAGTACCTGAAGGAGATCTTGCACGATGTCATCTCCAACCTCACCAGCAACGCCTGGAGGGTGCGGGAGTCCAGGTAACAAATCTAAATGGGAAGTATGTTGACCAACTATTAAAAGAAACGTGTGGTAGTAAATGTCAAATCTTGCAGCTGTCTGGCCCTCAACGACTTGGTTCGCGGCCGCCAAGCTGATGACATCATCGATCACTTGGCTGAAATGTGGGAGACCTTGTTCAGAGTTCTGGACGACATCAAGGTGAGCACCGGGAGATTGGAGGATGGAAATGCATCACTCTGAAAATGTCATATACATTGTATGACTCGTTATACGCTTTTCCATTCCATTTTCCATTTTATTCATTAAAAGCAAACAAAAGAAAAAAGCAACCTAAACTAGATGAGGCAATTCCTGAAGGAACTGCGTGTGAATGCTCCAATGCTGAAGTTGAAGTGAAATGCTGACAGAATGTAGTATGAATGTAAGAATAGTTTGAATGGGGAAGAGTTTGAATTTCCAGGAAAACCGGAATTTGGTTTGGAACTTGGGAAATTGTTCGTTTGAATGTGCAGGATGAGTGGAATGTGTTGATGTTGGAATGTTGTGAATAGGTTGAAAAATGTGGGAATTGTGCAACATGGAAAAATGTCCCATTCATTTCAATGGGAACTTCCTGGAAATTTGGGGAAAAGCGGGATTTAAAAAAAAAAATCCCGAATGTCCTGAATGAGCTGAATTGGTTGGTGTTGGAATTGTTTAAATCGGTCAAGAAATGTTGAAGTAGTAACAGTTTTTTAATTGAGAAATTTCGGGAAAACCGTGATCTTCTCAAGTTCTTAAACCAACTTGGTTTTTTGTCCTGACTAAGAGGAATGTTTTGACGGTGAAACGCTTGAAATGGGTTGAAAAATGTGAAAGAAGTCATCGCACTAAAAAAGGTTGGAAATAAGGTTAGAAAAAAAACGGAAGTCCTGGAAATTTGATGAACGTGGAAAAATGGGAGTTGGAATTTCCAGGATGTGTTGAAGGTGGAATGGTTTGAATAGGTAGAAAAATTTGGCAATTGTGGAAGTTTGAAAAATTGATAATTCATTTTGAATGGGGAAAATGTCCCTAAAAACTGGGAATTCTAGGAAAGCCGGGATTTTTTTTTAGAATTATTGAAGGAGAGCACACAATTCCTGAACAGGCTGAATATTTTGAAGGTG
The DNA here is from genome assembly GCF_033978785.1 of Entelurus aequoreus. Taxonomy (NCBI): domain Eukaryota; kingdom Metazoa; phylum Chordata; class Actinopteri; order Syngnathiformes; family Syngnathidae; genus Entelurus; species Entelurus aequoreus. Next base: position 49,378,994 of record NC_084748.1, on the reverse strand, counting down.
GAACAGTTTGAATCGGGTAAAAAATGGTGGGGTCCCATTCTTTTCAAAGGGAATTTCGGGAAAAGCGGGAATGTTTTTGAAAATGCTAAAACATTTTAATGTTCCAAATTAGTTTAAGGGCAGCACGGTGGGAGAGGGGTTAGTGCGTCTGCCTCACAATACGAAGGTCCTGAGTAGTCCTGGGTTCAATCCCGGGCTCGGGATCTTTCTGTGTGGAGTTTGCATGTTCTCCCCGTGACTGCGTGGGTTCTACTCTGGCTTCCTCCCAGCTCCAAAGACATGCACCTGGGGATAGGCCCCTCCCACCTCCAAAGACATGCACCTGGGCCCCTCCCACCTCCAAAGACATGCACCTGGGGATAGGCCCCTCCCACCTTCAAAGACATGCACCTGGGATAGGTTGATTGGCAACACTAAAGTTGGCCTTAGTGTGTGAATGTGAGTGTGAATGTTGTCTGTTTATCTGTGTTGGCCCTGCGATGAAGTGGCGACTTGTCCAGGGTGTACCCCGCCTTCCACCCGATTGTAGCTGAGATAGGCTCCAGCACCCCACGCGACCCCGAAGGGAGTAAGCGGTAGAAAATGGATGGATGGATGGAAATTAGTTTATTAAATGGTTGGTGTTGGAATTTTGCAAAACGGTCGAGAAACGTTGAAGTTGTAACATTTTTAATTGAGGAATGGTATTACGGAGTTCCTGGTATTTCGGAAAAAAATTGAATTTTTCCAGTTCAAAAAACTTTTTTTGTCCTGATTAAGAGGAATGATTTGACGGTGGAACGGTTGAAGTGGGTTGAAAAATGTGGAAGGAGTAGTCTACAGAAAAAAAGATTTGGAATAAACGGGAATTTTGCGAATTCCTGGAAAAAATGTTTTACTTTGATAAATGATAGTTTGCATGTCCAGGATGAGTGGAATGTGTTGAAGGTGGAATGGTTTGAATCAGTTGAAAAATTTGAAAAATGGCCAATTCATTTTGAATGGGAAAAATGTCCCGGAAAACCTGGAATTCTGGGAATTTTTGGAATTTGTCAAGGGAAAGCCCGCGATTCCCAAAATAATTGTGTGTATGTTTGGAGCATTCACACACCGATGAATAAAAGAAGTGTACAACATCTGCCTCACATTCACACACCTTGTTCAACATAAGAGACTTCAAGGTCATATTTCCACTTCCCAACAGCAAAATAAATACAACTTCATTCTACTCAAAATTATATCTTTTCATTATTAGGATTTCTTCTTTTTTTTTTTTTTTTTTTTTAAATACAGAACAATATTTACATTGTTGTGTTCCACCGTCAAGTTTGTTCCATCCTTTGATTGAAATTCTTCCTCCATTGTCATTGTTTTAAAACTAGATTTTAATAAAAAGCTCAGTTCCTTCTAGATCAGAGATGCCCAAAATGGAGCCAAGTTTGGCCCGTCTTGTCATTTTGTTTGGCCCCGCCAAAGTGTAACTACCACATGTATTACATATTCATAATGAACCCCTTAAAGTTGCACAATCATTGATGCATGTCTGCAAGACTAGGCTGTTAAAAAAAAAAAAGTCAGTAGATTTAGTAAAAACCTGACAGTTCAGTCGCCAGAAATTTACAGTAAAATCATCACTGCTATCTTTTTTACATTTACAGTAATATACTTTGATAACAGGAAACATATATTTGACAGTAAAAAAGTAGCAGCTCAGTTGCCAGATTATTGCGGTAAATATAATATTTGTATGTACTATATTAATGCACTGTAAAAATGACTATTTTCTGTTAAAAAAAAAAGCAGCTCAAGCTAAACTATTTCAATTTACAGTAATGTACTGTAAAAAATGGTCATAAATTTAAAAGAAATGTAGGTTTTTTTACCCATGTGTGGTGTTTGGGTCTGTGGGACCCTTTTTAATTTTTAATTTTGTGGCTTTTAATGCCTCACAATCAAACACTTATGTTAAAATACAGAACAGATGTTTACCTTATCCCAATAAACATCTGTTTAACATGTGTGGTGTTTGGGTCTGTGGGACCCGTTTTCATTTTTTATTTTGTGGCTTTTAAGGCCTCACAATCAAACACTTTTATGTTAAAATACTGAACAGATGTTTACCTTATCCCAATAAACATCTGTTCAGTATTTTAACATAAAAGTATTTGATTGTGAGGCCTTAAAAGCCACAAAATAAAAAATAAAAACGGGTCCCACAGACCCGAACACCACACAAGGTTAAATTTGCATTCATTTGGTTTTACGGTAAAATTCTGGTGACTGAGCTCCCAGTTTGTTTGTTTTTTACTGTAAAATCCATTTTTTTTAAAAGTTTTACATGCTAGCTAGTTGCGTTTGATTTAAGACTCTGCTGTATGGTAAAGTTGTGACATTTTGACGCTCTATGGCAAGGTTGCCCACACTTTTTCAGCCATTTTTGTTAAAGGTGTACAAAATACAAGCATTCCTTTCTTTCATGAAGACAAGAATATAAGTTGATGGTGATGACTTGCATTGATTGGAATCAGACAGTAGTGATGATAACATCCACATTTTTTATATGGAGGAGGAAAAAAGTCCTCCTTTCTGTCCAATACCACATGAAAGTGCTTGCTTTTTGTTTGTCCAGCTTCCATACTCCTTTTTATACACTTTACAAGAAATACATTGGCGGCAAACTCTGTCGCTTGCTAGCTTTCTGAGAGACTTATTTTGTTAGCGCAGGCAGGATGAAGCAGGGCTTTTATTGTGAAGACAGGAACTGTGCAGTCGGTCTTTAGAGTTTTGACAGCGGGTGAGAGTCTGTTGAAATAAAAGCGTGTTTCTCGCCTTCCTGTCGGTCGTTTTTTCTTAATAATGATCTGGCAGCAGCCAGCGTCATCTCACAAGACCCTGAATTGATTAACGTAGACCCCGACTTAAACTTATTGGGGTGTTACCATTTAGTGTTCAATTGTACGGAATATGTACTGTACTGTGCAATCTACTAATAAAAGTTTCAATCAATCAATCACTCAAAACCCTCGGGTGCCGTGAATGTCAATCAAGTGACCAAAGTCACGTCTTGGTGAAGATTGATGATCCACCATTTTTAGGTCTATTTTTGTAATGCCTGGCTGGCGAAGGACTGACACACCCTCCACCATCCTTCGCTAGCTCGCCATCCACGTGATGGCCACACCTGTTTTAAGTGCTTTATACATGATTTCCATCCATTTTCTACCGCTTGTCCCTTTTGAGGTGGCTATCTCAGCTGCATTCGGGCGGAAGGCGGGCTACACCCTGGACAAGTCAATTAGTTCATGAAAATATTGTATTGCATTGTTAAACAAATCCTGATGTTTTATTTGAATGATTTAGACAAATCTTGTTCTGAGCCTGCCATGGTTGTATTTTCAGGAGTCTGTGAGAAAGGCTGCAGATCTCACACTGAAGACTCTCAGTAAGGTACAGCACACAATCATTGCTGGATGGAATGTGGATGTAGGATTGAGAAGGTGACTCTGCACAGGTGTGCGCTCGCATGTGTGAGTCTACTGGGTCTACGGCACAGAGGACCGTGGCTGCACTGCTGCCCTCCTTGCTGGAGAAGGGGATTGTCAGCAGTGTGTCTGAGGTCCGCGCGCTCAGGTATGTCGTTGTTGTTGTCTCTGATGTCTCAATCACTTAAGAGGTTGTGGTTTTTTGTGCCAGCATCCAGACCCTGGTGAAGATCAGCAAGACAGCCGGCGCCCGACTGAAGCCCCACGCTTCCCGACTCATCCCAGCCTTACTGGAGGCCCTCAGCACCTTGGAGCCGCAGGTCCTCAACTACCTGAGCCTAAGAGCCACCGAGCAGGAGAAGAGTGCCATGGATGCTGCCAGGCTGAGTGCGGCCAAGTCCTCTCCAATGATGGAAACCATCAACATGGTAGCTAAACAGCAGGGTTGTATTAGTCTTGTTAGCTCCGGGGTGACCGCTCCATGTGTTGTGTTCAGTGTTTGCAGCACGTGGATGTTACAGTGCTGGCAGAGCTGGTTCCAAGGCTGTGTGAGCTGCTCAAGAGTGGAGTGGGCCTGGGCACCAAGGTACACCTCACTCTTTCTGTCTCCTAATTCACACCCCTTAAAATAACATTTTATCTCAGCCTCCCTCCTCCCCTTCTGGCTGAGAGCTCTACTTAACGTTTAAATAAGTACGTCACAACTTAGCCAGACTGCAAAACCCCGTGAACACAGGCATCCAAAACTGCCTGCAAGCTCACGCCCAAATACAAGAACCTTATAATTTGACGCTTTAGCACAAGTAGCCAACATTATACTAACACTAAAAAATACAAGAACCTTATAATTTGACGCTTTAGCACAAGTAGTCAACATTATACTATCACAAAAAAATACAAGAACCTTATAATTTGACACTTTGCACAAGTAGCCAACATTATGCTAACACTAAAAAATACAAGAACCTTATAATTTGATGCTTTAGCACAAGCAGCCAACATTATGCTAACACAAAAAAATACAAGAACCTTATAATTTGACACTTTAGCACAAGTAGCCAACATTATGCTAACACTAAAAAATACAAGAACCTTATAATTTGACGCTTTAGCACAAGTAGCCAACGTTATGCCAACACTAAAAAATACACAAACCTTATGATTTGACACTTTAGCACAAGTAGCCAACATTATGTTAACACTAAAAAAATACAAGAACCTTATAATTTGATGCTTTAGCACAAGTAGCCAGCATTATGCTAACACTAAAAAATACAAGAACCTTATGATTTTACGCTTTAGCACAAGTAGCCAACATTATGCTAACACTAGAAAATACAAGAACCTTATGATTTGACACTTTAGCACACATATGTCAGAGTCAAGGCCCGCGGGCCATATCCGGCCCGCGAGAAGGTTTTTTACGGCCCTTGGGATGATCTTGATTTATTATTAGAACCGGCCCGCAGACCGCAGATCTTTTTTTTTTTTTTTTTTTTTTTTTTTTTTTTTTTTTTTTTAGACCGCAGATCTTTTACACGCACCAAGCGGATGCCGGTCCAAGGTTCCGAAAGGGGGCGAGCGGCCCGCCGGGACGCGCCTGCCGGCCGAAGGGCTGCAGCCCGGCCGTCAGTCGCGGAGCCCGCCGTGCCACGCGCGCCAAGGGGGCGGGCCGAAACCCGGCCCCGAGGCCCTGAGACTTCTGCTTTGTTTCCCCAAACCGCGCGTCACCGCCGGGCCCGCACCACCGTCGGGCTGCAGCCCGAGCGTCGGTGGCGGAACCCGTCATGTGCCGCGCGCGCCAAGCGGAGCGGGGGGGTCAAGCGGGCCGAAACCCGCAGGCCACCCCCTCACCACGAGGCCCTGAGACTTCTGCGTTTGACCCCTACGCGCGGCCCGTCGGGACGCGCCCGCCGTCAAGCCACGAGGGCCAGCCGTCGGGTCGCGGAGCCCGCCGTGCCACGCGCGCCAAGGGGCGGGCCGAAACCAGCGGGGGGTTTCGGGCACCCAACTCGCCTCCCTCCCACGGAGGGAGGAGGGGGGTTTAATGTGAACATTACTGTGCAATCACATATTTAGAGTTTTTACTCAATTCAAGTTTAAAAGTTAAAGTTTAATATTTGTTTTCACTGCATGTTACTTCTCCTTAAACAAAGTGTTGTTTTTGATTTATAGATTTTTGCACTTTATTTTATTGTATTTCAATTTAATTATATTTTAAAAATATTTCAGTTGAGTGGATGATAGAAAATTGCTATTATTGTTTTTTTCTTTGAAGTAAATTTAGCCCACTTTTGCTAAAATAGAAAATATAGGCTACTGATGGTGCCTTGAATACCGGTTTCTTTCATTTAATGTTCATGTTATGGGGATTTTTATATAAAGGAAATTTGTCTTTTGTGTCTGTTGAAAATTAAAGATTACTGACAGAGCCATAAGAAAATATTGCTTTATTTATCTGATCATATTGGAATATATTTGTTAGGTTTTCAGTAGGTTCAATTAGGTTCACTAGACTATATGCGTCATTTAAAAATTTTTCAATGAACATTCGAACAGTCCGGCCCTCGGCTTGTAGCTAAATTTTTTATTTGGCCCTCCGTCCATTTGACTTTGACACCCCTGCTTTAGCACGAGTAGCCAACATTATGCTAACACACAAAAATACAAGAACCTTATGATTTGACACTTTAGCACAAGTAGCCAACATTATGCTAACACTAAAAAATACAAGAACCTTATGATTTGACACTTAAGCACAAGTAGCCAACATTATGCTAACACTAGAAAATACAAGAACCTTATGATTTGACACTTTAGCACGAGTAGCCAACATTATGCTAACACTAAAAAATACAAGAACCTTATGATTTGACACTTAAGCACAAGTAGCCAACATTATGCTAACACTAGAAAATACAAGAACCTTATGATTTGACACTTTAGCACGAGTAGCCAACATTATGCTAACACACAAAAATACAAGAACCTTATGATTTGACACTTTAGCACGAGTAGCCAACATTATGCTAACACTAAAAAATACAAGAACCTTATGATTTGACGCTTTAGCACGAGTAGCCAACATCATGCTAACACTAAAACATTTATCACCTTTGAGGAAAAGCATGCCTCTGCTCACACTTCCTCATATTTTCTTTAAGATGAAGGAAAAATGTGAGCCAGCCTAAAAATTGTCGACCATGAAAAAGCCCATAATTGTGTTTTTATTTTCATTCAGGCAATATAATATATTTTCTCACTATGAAGCCTTATATCATGTTATATATCAGGCACGCTAACAACTTGTCACATTTTTTTATTTGATTTAATGGCATTTTGTGATGAAAATGAAAATCCTTTACTGCAATATGTTTTTTTCCCATGTTTTGCAATGCCAATGTTGACGAGGTGTGTGTTGTTGTCTCTTCACAGGGCGGTTGTGCCAGTGTGATTGTTTCCCTCACTGTGCAATGTCCCCAAGACCTCACCGCACACTCAGGTGACACACCTGCTGACCTTGTGGTGTGAAGAAGCACACACTAACGCTGATGTTTGTGTTGCTGTCAGGTAAACTGATGAGTGCCCTGCTCAGCGGCATCCATGACAGAAGCACTGTGGTGCAGAAAGCCTTTGCCTTTGCTCTGGGCCATCTAGTCAGGGTAAGGACTTTAAAAAGTCACCTTTTGTCTTGCATCCTGACACTACTAGGGGTGTGCGATATAGACCATATGATATGAATCCTTATTAATACTGTTCTTCTAATGCATGTCGTCACATTCTGCCCATGTCCAGTAGGGTTGTCCCAATACCAATATTTTGTTACCGGTACCAAAATGTATTTAAATACATTTCTAAATAAAGGGCACCACAAAAAATTTCATTATTGGCTTTATTGGAACAGAAAAATCTTAGGGTACATGAAATATATGTTTGTTATTGTAATTTAGTCCTTAAATAAAATAGTGAACATACTAGACAACTTGTCTTTTAGTAGTAAGTAAACAAACAAAGACTCCTAATTAGTCTGCTGACGTATGCAGTAACATATTGTGTCATTTATACACCTATTTTGTACACATTATGAGGGACAAACTGTAAAAATGTATTATTAATTTACTTGTTCATTTACTGTTAATATCTGCTTACTTTCTGTTTCAACATGTTCTATCTACACTTCTGTTCAAATGTAATAATCACTTATTCTTCTCTTCTTTGATACTTGACATTAGTTTTGGATGATACCACTAATTTAGGTATCGATCCGATATCAAGTAGTTACAGGATCATACATTGGTCATATTCAAAGTCCTCGTGTGTCCAGGGACGTATTTCCTGAGTTTATAAACATAATACATTTTAAAAAAAGGATAAAATATCGATGTATTCATAGTAGTATCGACTAGATACGCTCCTGTACTTGGTATCATTACAGTGGATGTCAGGTGTACATCCACCCATGGCGTTTGTTTACATTGTGACGCCGGTGAGCTATTGTATCCTCCTACGGTGTGTAGTGAAGCATGTTTAGCTATTCTTCGTCCTCCAGTGAGAAACGTACTTAATTTGTCGCCATGGAGGCCAGGATTAGTGATTTAAAAGTAGCTAAAACATTGCAGACTGCGGATGGATGTTAGCTGCTTACGAGCTAGCCATGTCTTAAAGGCACCTTTTCCTGAGGGTGTTTCAGTCTTATAACTTCTGCTGTGGTTGGAGGAGGGAGTTGTGACGGCACAGGACCACAAGGGGGAAATGTTGCTCTATGTATTATATATATAAAAAATATAATATAATGACGGGGGTGAGCTATTGTATCCTCCTACGGTGTGTAGTGAAGCATGTTTAGCTATTCCTCGTCCTGCAGTGATATTGATACTTGTAAGAAACTTTATTTGTCACCATGGAGGCCAGGATTAGTGATTTAGAAGTAGCTAAAACACTGCCGATTGTGGATGGATGTTAGCTGCTAGCTAGCTAGCCATGTCTTAAAGCACCTCTTCCTGAGGGTGTTTCAGTGTTATAACTTCACCTTTATCTTTACTTTTTACACCAAAATGCGTCCATTCTCCCTTTTCTGTCTACACACTGTGTCTGCTTGTAAGTACTCTGTATGTGTGCGCTGCCCAACATGCTCCTCTGCTCTCGTAAAACCAGCAATGTCACCACGTGCCGTCATGCCCGTTACAAAAAAGGGGGGCCGTGGTGGGAAACCGGTACTTTTTAGAGGTGGTAAAGTACAGAATATGATTCATTAGTATACCGGTACTATAGTACCGGTATATACCGTACAACCCTAGTGTCCAGCAAATTTCCAAAAATGTCCTCAAACTAATGTAGTGTCCTCACTAGCGGCTAATGTCCCTCCACAGTGCAAAGCCACTAATCCTCGCCTCCACGACGACAACTTTCCTTTACAAGTCTCATTACTGCAGGACGAGGAATATCTGAACATGCTAACCGCTAAGGTAGAGAGGCCTTGAATGTGAACGCAAGTGGGCGGATCAATATTTGTAATGTATCCGTATATGGCCGATATTACAGTGATTACATCTATATTTTTTATTACCGGTATCTCAAAATCTTTTGTCGAACCGGTACTTTCCAGAGGCAGTATAGTGCCGAATACGATTTATTAGTATACCGTAGTAGTACCGGTATACCGTACAACCCTGGCTTCTGTTATCATTGACATGCCAAATAATATATTGTGATGATGTAACACAATATATATATTTCATGGCATATCTCCCATATTGAGGTGTAAGATTATATAGTTCAGTGTTTTTCAACCTTTTATTGAGCCAAGGCACATTTTTTGCGTGGAAAATGTGCAGAGGCACACCACCAGCAGACATCATTAAAAAACGAAACTCAGTTGACAGTAAAAAGTCGTTGTCGCAATTGTTGGATATGACTTCAAAGCATAACCATCCATATACCGTATTTTTCGGAGTATAAGTCGCACCGGCCGAAAATGCATAATAAAGAAGGAAAAAAACATATATAAGTCGCACTGGAGTATAAGTCTAATCTTTTGGGGAAATGTTTTTGATAAAAGCCAACACCAAGAATAGACATTTGAAAGGGAATTTAAAATACATAAAGAATAGTGAACTACAGGCTGAATAAGTGTACGTTATATGAGGCATAAATAACCAACTGGTATGTTAACGTAACATATTATGGTAAGAGTCATTCAAATAACTATAACATATAGAACATGCTATACGTTTACCAAACAATCTGTCACTCCTAATCGCTAAATCCCATGAAATCTTATACGTCTAGTCTCTTACGTGAATGACATCAATAATATTATTTGATATTTTACGCTAATGTGTTAATCATTTCACACATAAGTCGCTCCTGAGTATAAGTCGCACCCCCGGCCAAACTATGAAAAAAACTGCGACTTATAGTCTGAAAAATACGGTAACTCTTGACTCAAAGTACTGTCACCACCTGTCACATCACACCCTGACTCATTTTGGGGTTTTCCTGTGTCTAGTGTTTAAATTCTTGTCTTGCACTCCTATTTTGGTGGCTTTTTCTCTTTTTTTGGTATTTTCCTGTAGCAGTTTCATGTCTTCCTTTGAGCGATATTCCCCGCATCTACTTTGTTTTAGCAATCAAGAATATTTCTGTTGTTTTTATCCTTCTTTGTGGGGACATTGTTGATTGTCACGTCATGTTCGGGTGTACTTTGTGGACACCGTCATTGCTCCACAGTAAGTTTTTGCTGTCGTCCAGCATTCTGTTTTTGTTTACTTTGTAGCCAGTTCAGTTTTAGTTTAGTTCTGCATAGCCTTCCCTAAGCTTCAATGCCTTTTCTTAGGGGCATTCACCTTTTGTTTATTTTTGGTTTAAGCATTAGATGCCTTTTTACCTGCACGCTGCCTCCCGCTGTTTCCGACTTTGGCTACCGGCTGCCACCTACTGATATGGAAGAGTATTACATGGTTACTCTGCCGAGCTGTAGACAGCACCGACACTCAACAACAACATATAATTTGCAGACTATAATACTGGTTTGCAAAAAATATTTGTAACCCAAATAGGTGAAATTAGATAATCTCCCACGGCACACCAGACTGTATCTCACGCCACACTAGTTTGCCGCGGCACAGTGGTTGAAAAACACCGATATAGTTAACCTAAAGATGAAGATTCCTCCTGTGTGCCATCAGACAGCGAAGGACAGCAGTGTAGAGAAGCTGCTCCTGAAGCTCAGCGCCTGGTACCTGGAGAAAGAAGGTCAGCTGTCACCTGCATGAAAGGATGTCAAATAGTCGTCTGTGGGACTAAAACCAGTGAGGTCTATGTCCAGAGCCGGTGTACAAGTCCTCCTGCGCCCTGACCGTGCACGCCATCAGCCACTACAGCCCCGACGTCCTGAAGGCCCACGCCGGAGTGGCTCTCCCGCTGGCCTTCTTGGGAATGCACCAGGCACCCGGCGCGGACGAAGACAAGGACGAGAGCCACGACGCCACCCTGTGGGGCGAGGTGTGGCAGGAGAACGTCCCCGGTGAGGAACAACGACACACATCGCCGAGGTCCGACATTTACCACAAATGTTCTCCCGCGGTTCCAGGCAGCTTTGGCGGCATCCGACTCTACATGACCGAGCTCATCGCCATTACCCAGAAAGCCCTGCAGTCCCAGTCTTGGAAGATGAAGGCCCAGGGTGCGGCTGCCATGGCGACCGTCGCCAAGGAGCAGACGGGCTCGCTGGTGGCGCCGCACCTGGGCTTGGTGCTGACAGCCTTGTTGCAGGGCCTGGCGGGACGCACGTGGGCGGGCAAGGTAACGGCCGCCAACGGAAGAAATGATGACAAAGTGCTTTGACGGTTTGTGTCTCGCCTGCAGGAGGAGCTGCTGAAAGCCATCGGATCAGTTGTGTCCAAATGCAGGTATTATTTACTTCTTGTGTGGCTCAATTACATCACACAGCCACAATAATCAAACTGTCAACCTAAAGTGAGGTGGTGACTGTTCAAAGACAGAATCAACATCCACCCACGTGTTTTTTCAGCACAAATACCCATTAGTAGCGTATTTTCTGACTATAAGGCGCTCTTAAAAGCCTTTCATTTCCTCAAAAATTGCCAGTGCGCCTTATAACCCGGTGCACCTAATGTACAGAATAATTCTGGTTGTGGATATCCACCTCGAAGCAATTTTATTTGGTGCATGGTGTAATTATACGTGTGGCCAGTAGATGGCAGTAAACTACACCAACCTTTTATATGTTCCATTGAACATATAGAACATTACACACGGTGCTCAAAAATCTATCAAAATGTTTTAGTAGGACTTTGGTAAGCTATGAAGCCACACCACTTGATGGATTGTACTGTGCTTCAACATAGGAGTATTATTATGGTGTGTGTATAAGGTAAAACATTATCTGGTGTTTTAGAATAGAATAGAAAGTACTTTATTGATCCCTGGGGGAAATTCAGCACCACAGTTCGCTCACAGTAGACAATAAACACTTGGGTATTTTTTACATGTGAATAATATAAATACAGTCTTATTGTACAGCATTATTCACATGTGAATAATATAAATACATTATACAGTATTATTCACATGTGAATAATATAAATAGTCTTATACAGCATTATTCACATGTGAATAATATAAATACATTATTATACAGCATTATTCACATGTGAATAATATAAATACAGTCTATTATACAGCATTATTCACATGTGAATAATATAGTCTATTATACAGCATTATTCACATGTGAATAATATGAATAGTCTATTATACAGCATTATTCACATGTGAATAATATGAATACAGTCTATTATACAGCATTATTCACATGTGAATAACATACATAGTCTATTATAAAGCATTATTCACATGTGAATAATGAATACAGTCTATTATACAGCATTATTCACATGTGAATAACATTAATACAGTCTATTATACAGCATTATTCACATGTGAATAACATTAATACAGTCTATTATACAGCATTATTCACATGTGAATAACAAATACTCTATTTTACAGCATTATTTACATGTGAATAATATGAATACAGTCTATTATACAGCATTATTCACATGTGAATAATATAAATAGTCTATTATACAGCATTATTCACATGTGAATAATATAAATACATTATTATACAGCATTATTCACATGTGAATAATATAAATAGTCTATTATACAGCATTATTCACATGTGAATAATATAAATACATTATTATACAGCATTATTCACATGTGAATAATATAAATACAGTCTATTATACAGCATTATACACATGTGAATAATATAAATACATTATTATACAGCATTATTCACATGTGAATAATATAGTCTATTATACAGCATTATTCACATGTGAATAATATAAATACATTATTATACAGCATTATTCACATGTGAATAATATAAATAGTCTATTATACAGCATTATTCACATGTGAATAATATAAATACATTATTATACAGCATTATTCATATGTGAATAATATAAATAGTCTATTATACAGCATTATTCACATGTGAATAATATAAATACAGTCTGTTGTACAGCATTATACACATGTGAATAATATAAATAGTCTATTATACAGCATTATTCACATGTGAATAATATAAATACAGCATTATTCACACGTGAATAATATAAATACAGTCTGTTGTACAGCATTATTCACATGTGAATAATATAAATACATTGTACATTTACAGTACATGTACAGTCAAAAGGAACATATGCATTATACAGTCTGATGGTTGTCGGTATAAAGAACTTCCTGTGTCGTTTCGTGTTGCATTTTGGGAGTCTGAGCCTTCCACTCAACGTGCTTTTTTAATTTGTTTCACAATATTGTGCAAAAGCAACTTTTCTTACCTTCTGGTACCTGCTGATCTGTATTTGGGATCTGCATAAGTCCTGAAAATTTGCGCGCGTCTGCCATTGTAGTCTGTGGTGACACCGTAGTCGATAAGCGTCTTCTTTTTCTCTATCTTCTTGTTAAGGGACATTCATCCTCCACTGTCGCCATTTCTAATATAAAGTAGTGTAAAGTTCTTACTTATATCTCGCTAAAACATACCGGTGTAGTGAGTTTACATTATTCACCCACGGAACTTTAGTTATTAGAGTAGGGGTCGGACGGTTTTACTAGTGAGCCACGGATGAGGAGATGCTGCTCCGTTATTGATTGAAGTAAAGTCTGAATGTCATTAAAACAGTTCATCATAATATGACCCCTTTAATGTGCCTTATAATCCCGTGAGCCTTTTGTATGAAAATAGACTGGAAGAGACCTGCTCGTCGGCAGTGCGCCTTATGGTCCAGAAAATCAAGGAGGCGATAGGCGATATATGGAGCCGATATTCATTTGCAGTAAAAGGTATTTAAACATGAATAGTTTGTCAGTAAATAGTAAGGGTGTAAAAAAATAGATTTTTCAAATTAATCGCGATTCTTTATTTGAACGATTCTTAATAGATTAAAAAAAATCAAATATATATATCTTTTTTTATCTGTCCTGTCCAGCCAGACAAATGATTTTATTGATGTAGATCCGGGGTTCCCATCACGTGGATGGTGGAGGGTGTGTCAGTCATCCCAGCCAGGCATTACAAAAATAGACCTAAAAATGATGGATCATCAATCTTCACCAAGACGTGACTTTGGTCACTTGATTGACATTCACGGCACACGAGGGTCTTGTGAGATGACGCTGGCAGCTGCCAGATCACTATTAAGTAAAAATGACCGACAGGAAGGCGAGAAACACGTTTTTATTTCAACAGACTCTCACCTGCCGTCAAAACTCTAAATGCCGACTGCACAGTTCCTGTCTTCACAATAAAAGCCCTGCTTCATCCTGCCTGGGCTAACAAAATAAGAGTCTCAGAAAGCTAGCGCGCACAAGCTAGCAAGCGACGGAGTTTGCCGCCAATGTATTTCTTGTAAAGTGTATAAAAAGGAGTATGGAAGCAGGACGAACAAAAAGCAAGCCCTTACATGTGGTATTGGACAGAAAGGAGGACTTTTTTCTCCTCCATTTGAAAATGTGGACGTTATCATCACTACTGTCTGATTCTAATCAATGCAAGTCATCACAATCAACTTATATCCTTGTCTTCATGAAAGAAATGAATGTTAAACATGCTTGTATTATCATTAAACACCTTGTTAACCTCTCTTTCATAAATAAATCAATATACCGTATTTTTCGGAGTATAAGTCGCTCCGGAGTATAAGTCGCACCGGCCGAAAATGCATAATAAAGAAGGAAAAAAACATACAGTATATAAGTTGCACTGGAGTATAAGTCGCATTTTTTGGGGAAATGTATTTGATAAAAGCCAACACCAAGAATAGACATTTGAAAGGCAATTTAAAATGTCTAAAGAATAGTGAACAACAGGCTGAATAAGTGTACGTTATATGAGGCATAAATAACCAACTGGTATGTTAACGTAACATATTATGGTAAGAGTCATTCAAATAACTATAACATATAGAACATGCTATACGTTTACCAAACAATCTGTCACTCCTAATCGCTAAATCCCATGAAATCTTATACGTCTAGTCTCTTACGTGAATGACATCAATAATATTATTTGATATTTTACGCTAATGTGTTAATCATTTCACACATAAGTCGCTCCTGAGTATAAGTCGCACCCCCGGCCAAACTATGGAAAAAACTGAATACGGTACATATATATATGAATGATCCCCTCCACTTGGTCCATTGAAAAGTAGCTTCGCCTGCAGAAAAAGTGCGGCCACCCCTGATATAGAGAAGTGTTGGATACTTCGTGTTGTCTTATTTGTATTTGACTTTATTAAATGTTTGGGTAGAATGTTTTTCAACAAAACCAGTTTTATTTTAAGTAATATAAAAATTGAACAGAGCTGTTTATCTATTTTATAGAGGAATGTAGTTAATCATAGCACTGACATCCAATGTTATTAAAAAAGCATTTATTTTGAATAGTTTTTAATCAAGAATTGATTCTGAATCAACTCGTTACCCCCAAGAATCGAATCAAATCAAATTGTGTGGTGCCCACAGATTCACAGCCCTATTAAACACCTGATCAAGGCTTTAAGTTGTTTTTTAACATTATTTTTGAGGAAAGGTGGGACCAGTAGTGACATAATGTTTGATGTTGTGTTTAATTTAACATCAAACACCTTTATTATGTGTGTCTAAGAGGAGCATCAACATCTTATTTCAAAATATGGCAAATCTCCTGTGAAAATTGGTCAAAATATGACATTTCTCTACATCACAATAACTCATCTCCATTTGATACACTATTATAACACTTTATGGATTTAATACATTGTAAGGTTTCCTCCTGAAATATTGTCAACATTTAAATAAAAACAATTCTAGGCTTTTTCACGTAGATTATAGTTGAGACTAGAGATGTCCGATAATGGCTTTTTTGCCGATATTCCAATATTGTCCAACTCTCAATTACCGATACCAATATCAAGCGATACCAATATCAACCGATACCGATATATACAGTCGTGGAATTAACACATTATGCCTAATTTTGTTGTGATGCCCCGCTGGATGCATTAAACCAGGGGTGCTCACACTTTTTCTGCAGGCGAGCTACTTTTCAATTGATCAAGTTGCGGGGATCTACCTCATTCACATATATAATTTATATTTAATTATTTATGAAATATGTGTTTTTGTTAACAAGTTAAAGCTGTTTAATGATAATGCAAGCATGTTTAACACATATAGTTAATATTGTTAATAAATTAAA
Organism: Entelurus aequoreus; assembly: GCF_033978785.1. Classification (NCBI taxonomy): domain Eukaryota; kingdom Metazoa; phylum Chordata; class Actinopteri; order Syngnathiformes; family Syngnathidae; genus Entelurus; species Entelurus aequoreus. The sequence goes on along the minus strand of NC_084748.1, from coordinate 49,362,740 downwards.
GGTGTTTAATGATAATACAAGCATGTTTAACACATATAGTTAATATTGTTAAGTTAAAGGTGTTTAAAGATAATGCAAGCATGTTTAACACATATAGTTAATATTGTTAACAAGTTAAAGGTGTTTAAAGATAATGCAAGCATGTTTAACACATATAGTTAATATTGTTAACAAGTTAAAGGTGTTTAAAGATAATGCAAGCATGTTTAACACATATAGTTAATATTGTTAACAAGTTAAAGGTGTTTAAAGATAATGCAAGCATGTTTAACACATATAGTTAATATTGTTAACAAGTTAAAGGTGTTTAATGATAATGCAAGCATGTTTAACACATATAGTTAATATTGTTAACAAGTTAAAGGTGTTTAAAGATAATGCAAGCATGTTTAACACATATAGTTAATATTGTTAACAAGTTAAAGGTGTTTAAAGATAATGCAAGCATGTTTAACACATATAGTTAATATTGTTAACAAGTTAAAGGTGTTTAAAGATAATGCAAGCATGTTTAACACATATAGTTAATATTGTTAACAATTTAAAGGTGTTTAAAGATAATGCAAGCATGTTTAACACATATAGTTAATATTGTTAACAAGTTAAAGGTGTTTAAAGATAATAAAGCATGTTTAACACATATAGTTAATATTGTTAACAAGTTAAAGGTGTTTAAAGATAATACAAGCATGTTTAACACATATAGATTCCTTTCTTTCATGAAGACAAGAATATAAGTTGGTGTATTACCTGATTCTCATTACCGTAATTTCCGGACTATAAGCCGCTACTTTTTCCCCTCGTTCTGGTCCCTGCGGCTTATACAAGGGTGCGGCTTATTTACGGCCTGTTCTTCTCCGACACCGACGAAGAGGATTTCGGTGGTTTTAGTACGCAGGAGGAAGACGATGACACAATGATTAAAGACTGACTTTTCATATACCGGTAGGCTGGTTATTTTGATAACGTACAGGCGAGCACTTTGTATTACTTTGCACCGTTGTATTAATTGTACTCTGCACGAATGCTGTTCGCCATGTCAAAGATGTGAAAGTTTGATTGAATGATTGAAAGATTTATTGTTAATAAATGGGACGCTTTGCGTTCCCAAACAGTCATCTCTGTCCCGACAATCCCCTCCGTGGTAGCAGGAACCCCTATATACTACGCTAATTACACATCAAAACCCTGCGGCTTATAGTCGGGTGCGGCTTATATATGGAGCAATCTGTATTTTCCCCTAAATTTAGCTGGTGCGGCTTATAGTCGGGTGCGGCTTATATATGGAGCAATCTGTATTTTCCCCTAAATTTAGCTGGTGCGGCTTATAGTCAGGTGCGGCTTATAGTCCGTAAATTACGGTACTTGCTTTGCTAGGAATCAGACAGTGGTGCTGATAACGTCCGCATTTTCAAATGGAGGAGAAAAAAAGTCCTCCTTTCTGTCCAATACCACATGAAAGTGGTTGCTTTTTGGCATCTTATTTGTCCAGCTTCCGTACTCCTTTGTATACAGTGCACATTTTACAAGAAATACATTTGCGGCAAACTCCGTAGCTTGCTAGCTTGTGCACGCCAGCTTTCTGAGACTCTTAGCGCAGGCAGGATGAAGCAGAGCTTTTATTGTGAAGGCAGGAACTGTGCAATTTTTTCTTAATAATGAGCCTACAGCAGCCAGCGTCATCTCAGAAGACTCTCAGGTGCCGTGAATGTCAATCAAGTGACGAAAGTGACGTCATAGTGAAGATTTATGATCGCTCATTTTTAGGACTATTTTTTTAATGCCTGGCTGACGATCGACTGACACACCCTCCGTGATCGACGTAATGAGCACCCCTGCATTAAACAATGTAACAAGGTTTTCCAAAATAAATCAACTCAAGTTATGGAAAAAAATGCCATCATGGCACTGCCATATTTATTATTGAAGTCACAAAGTGCATTATTTTTTTTAGCATGCCTCAAAACAGCAGCTTGGAATTTGGGACATGCTCTCCCTGAGAGAGCATGAGGAGGTTAAGGTGGGCGGGGGGTGTTATTGTAGCGTCCCGGAAGAGTTAGTGCTGCAAGGGTTTCTGGGTATTTGTTATGTTGTGTTTATGTTGTGTTACGGTGCGGATGTTCTCCCAAAATGTGTTTGTCATTCCTGTTTGGTGTGGGTTCACAGTGTGGCGCATATTTGTAACAGTGTTAAAGTTGTTTATACAGTCACCCTCAGTGTGACCTGTATGGCTGTTGACCAAGTATGCATTGCATTCACTTGTGTGTGTGAAAAGCCGTAGATATTATGTGACTGGGCCGGCACGCAAAGGCAGTGCCTTTAAGGTTTATTGGCGCTCTGTACTTCTCCCTACGTCCGTGTACACAGCGGCGTTTTAATAACTCATACATTTTACTTTTTGACACCGATACCGATAATTTCCGATATTACATTTTAAAGCAATTTTTGGCCGATAATATCTGCAGTCCGATATTATCGGACATCTCTAGTTGAGACATTTCTCAAGTTGGCTGACATTTCTTTTTGGATGTTACAGAAAGTACGAGAATGTGTGAGCTGCTGCCTGCTCTTCTTCACTTATACAATCATCTCATGTTTGTCAAGATATTTACACAAAGTTAGCCTTTTTGGCAGATATCTTTTATGTTTTCTTCATGTCCGTCCATCTCTGTGGTGTTATTTGATCAAATCGCGCTTTTTTTAATGAGCCCACACTGCGAGCGTTGCGGACGGAGGCTCCATTGCTGCAGTAGCGAAAACAAACAAAACGGGACTGGGAAAGAAGGACAAAAACTGGATTTCCAGGCAAAAATTGGAGGTTTTGACAGGAAAACAAAGTCTCGTACTGCAAGTGGGAGAGAAAGGGGGCGTGGTCACGTGAGCACAGCTGAGCAGACCGTAGAGGAACTCTCACAGGAACTCAAATAAATGCCCTGTCAGATATTCTAAAAGACAAAAAAAAGGGTACATTTTCTCATGCAGGACAAAATGTCTGCTGCCTGAGCCGTAGTTATCTAATATTTATATTGTAATACTGGTATCATGTGTGTATTTATTGGATCCGCTGATGTAGTTGTTGAAAAAATAACATCCCATACACATCAAAATGGTAAATATCAGTACTTAATGTTCTGGCCGGTGAGTGTATTTGACAACAACTTGTACGTCCTGCAGCAGTGAGTTACAGAAGCCCTGCCCCGGCCAGCCCACCATCTCTGAGGTCCTGGAGGTGGTCTTGAAGGAATGTCGTAAGGAGAGTCTCCTGTACAAAATGGCTGCCCTGCACTGTGCCGGCGATGTCCTTCACAGCTGCCAAGAGGACCGTTTCAGCGACATGAACGACATCCTCTTCCCTCTCATCAAGAAGGTACCATCTCTAGATCATTCCTGGTTTTGTTCTGGACCATGGACCGTAGCTCTTCTAGATCATTCCTGGTTTTGTTCTGGACCATGGACTGTAGATCTTCTAGATCATTCCTGGTTTTGTTCTGGACCATGGACTGTAGATCTTCAAGATCATTCCTGGTTTTGTTCTGGACCATGGACTGTAGATCTTCTAGAGCAGGGGTCACCAACGTGGTGCCCGCAAGGACCAGATGAGTAGCCCGCTGGCCTGTTCTAAAAATAGCTCAAATAGCAGCACTTACCAGTGAGCTGCCTCTATTTTTTAAATTGTGTTTATTTACTAGCAAGCTGGTCTCCCTTTGCCCGACATTTTTAATTCTAAGAGAGACAAAACTCAAATAGAATTTGAAAATCCAAGAAAATATTTTAAAGACTTGGTCTTCACTCCTTTAAATAAATTCATTAATTTTTTTTTTACTTTGCTTCTTATAACTTTCAGAAAGACAATTTTAGAGAAAAAATACAACCTTAAAAATTATTTTAGGATTTTTAAACACATATACCTTTTTACCTTTTAAATTCCTTCCTCTTCTTTCCTGACAATTTAAATCAATGTTCAAGTAAATTTATTTTTTTTATTGTAAAGAATAATAAATACATTTTAATTTAATTCTTAATTTTAGCTTCTGTTTTTTCGACGAAGAATATTTGTGAAATATTTCTTCAAACTTGTTATGATTAAAATTCAAAAAAATTATTCTGGCAAATCTAGAAAATCTGTAGAATCAAATTTAAATCTTATTTCAAAGTCTTTTGAATTTCTTTTAAAATTTTTGTTCTGGAAAATCTAGAAGAAATAATGATTTGTCTTTGTTAGAAATATAGCTTGGTTCAATTTGTTATATATTCTAACAAAGTGCAGATTGGATTTTAACCTATTTAAAATATGTCATCAACATTCTAAAATTAATCTTAATCAGGAAAAATTACTAATGATGTTCCATAAATTCTTTTTTAAAAATTTTTCAAAAAGATTCGAATTAGCTAGTTTTTCTCTTCTTTTTTTTGGTTGAATTTTGAATTTTAAAGAGTCGAAATTGAAGATAAACTATGTTTCAAAATTTAATTGTCATTTTTTTCGTGTTTTCTCCTCTTTTAAACCGTCCAATTAAGTGTAAATATCATTAGTTATTAATAATAACATAGAGTTAAAAGTAAATTGAGCAAATTGGCTATTTCTGGCAATTTATTTAAGTGTGTATCAAACTGGTAGCCCTTCGCATTAATCAGTACCCAAGAAGTAGCTCTTGCTTTCAAAAAGGTTGGTGACCCCTGTTCTAGAGCATTCCTGGTTTTGTTCTGGACCGTAGATCTTCTAGATCATTCCTGGTTTTGTTCTGGACCATGGACTGTAGATCTTCTAGAGCATTCCTGGTTTTGTTCTGGACCATCGACTGTTCATGGACTGTAGATCTTCTAGATCATTCCTGGTTTTGTGCTGTACCATCGACTGTTCATGGGCTGTAGATCTCCTAGATCATTCCTGGTTTTGTTCTGTACCATCAACTGTTCATGGCTGTAGATCTTCTAGAGCATTCCTGGTTTTGTTCTGGACCATCGACTGTTCATGGACTGTAGATCTTCTAGAGCATTCCTGGTTTTGTCCTGGACCATGGACTGTAGATCTTCTAGATAATTCCTGGTTTTGTTGTGTAGCATCGACTGGTCATGGGCTGTAGATCTTCTAGATAATTCCTGGTTTTGTTCTGTACCATCGACTGTTTATGGACTGTAGATCTTCTAGATCATTCCTGGTTTTGTTCTGTACCATCGACTGTTCATGGGCTGTAGATCTTCTAGATCATTCCTGGTTTTGTTCTGTACCATCGACTGTTCATGGACTGTAGATCTTCTAGATCATTCCTGGGTTTGTTCTGGACCATCGACCGTTCATGGACTGTAGATCTTCTAGATCATTCCTGGTTTTGTTCTGTACCATCGACTGTTCATGGACTGTAGATCTTCTAGATCATTCCTGGTTTTGTTCTGTACCATCGACTGTTCATGGACTGTAGATCTTCTAGATCATTCCTGGTTTTGTTCTGTACCATCGACTGTTCATGGACTGTAGATCTTTTAGATCATTCCTGGTGTTGTTGTGTACTTGTGAGCAGAGCTGCCCACAGAGCGGTGCTGCTGTGCTGAGGTCACGAGAGGATGAGGAGGATGACCTCACCACGAAGGAGAAGGAACTGCAGACTGAAGCTGTGCTTTGTGCTTTTGAGACGCTGGGAAAGACTTGGCCCAAGAATCCTCAGACACAAGGTACGTTACAAAGCTACACGCTCCAAGGGAACACCATGGAATGTTCCTGGTCTTCAAATGTAGTTTCCTTTATTCAGGCTCCTAGAATGTTCCAGTCAGAACAATCATTTCAATGTGGAACTTCCACACTCTAGATCCTGTTCTTCTTGGAGAGCAATCATAAGGGTTCCTGGTCTCTGCCGTTGTGTCTTTGGGCAAGGCACTTTGCTCCCAGTGCCACCCACACTGGTGTCATTGTGGATTATAATGTAGATGATGGCTCTCACAATGTAAAGTGCTTGAAGTCTCTAGCAATAAATAATAATAATATTGAGCAGCCTCAACAAGAAAATGTGAGAAGAGATAAACTACAGTGTGGAAGTTACTTGATGTAACATTAAAATATACTATTAATATATATTTATATATATAAAAAGTGTAGTTTCCTTTTAAGTTTTCAGGAATGAGTGTTTAAACATTTACTGGTCACAAAGCAAGAGACATGACGTGTGTGTGTATACAATATATATATATATATATATGTATATATATGTGTGTGTATACAGTATATATATATGTGTATACAGTATATATATATGTCTGTATACAGTATATATATATATATATGTGTGTATACAGTATATATATATATATATATATGTACATATACATACTGTCATTATTATTAATTTTTCATGACAGTTATTCTGAAAAAAGAAGAAAGAAATGACCGGTGTTTTATTGTGAGCAGCCTAAGACACACCAGTGCAATAATCATGCTGTTTAATCAGCATCTTCATATGTCACACCTGTGAGGTGTGATGGATTATCTTGGCAAAGAAGAAATGCTCACTAACACAGATTTTTGAACAATATTTGCGGGGAATGGATCTTTTGTGTCTAAAGTCAAAGTTTTACATATTTGAGTTCAACTCGTGAAAAATGGGAGCATAAACAAAAGTGTTGTCTTCATATTTTAGTTCAGTGTATGTCATGTAGTAACATTCATAATATGTAATATATTCATGATGTAAGTATATGTCATGTAGTAACATTCATAATAACATGTAATATATACATGATGTAAGTATGTCATCTAGTAACATTCATAATAACATGTAATATATACATGATGTAAGTATATATGTCATGTAGTAACATTCATAATAACATGTAATGTATACATAATGTAAGTATATGTCATGTAGTAACATTCATAATAACATGTAATATATACATGATGTAAGTATATATGTCATGTAGTAACATTCATAATAACATGTAATATATACATGATGTAAGTATATATGTCATGTAGTAACATTCATAATAACATGTAATGTATACATAATGTAAGTATATGTCATGTAGTAACATTCATAATAACATGTAATATATACATGATGTAAGTATATATGTCATGTAGTAACATTCATAATAACATGTAATATATACATGATGTAAGTATATGTCATGTAGTAACATTCATAATAACATGTAATATATACATGATGTAAGTATATATGTCATGTAGTAACATTCATAATAACATGTAATGTATACATGATGTAAGTATATATATCATGTAGTAACATTCATAATAACATGTAATATATACATGATGTAAGTATATATGTCATGTAGTAACATTCATAATAACATGTAATATATACATGATGTAAGTATATATGTCATGTAGTAACATTCATAATAACATGTAATATATACATGATGTAAGTATATATGTCATGTAGTAACATTCATAATAACATGTAATATATACATGATGTAAGTATATATGTCATGTAGTAACATTCATAATAACATGTAAAATATACATGATGTAAGTATATATGTCATGTAGTAACATTCATAATAACATGTAATATATACATGATGTAAGTATATATGTCATGTAGTAACATTCATAATAACATGTAATATATACATGATGTAAGTATATATGTAGTATCTAGTAACATTCATAATAACATGTAATATATACATGATGTAAGTATATGTCATGTAGTAACATTCATAATAACATGTAATGTATACATGATGTAAGTATATATGTAGTATCTAGTAACATTCATAATAACATGTAATATATACATGATGTAAGTATATATGTCATGTAGTAACATTCATAATAACATGTAATATATACATGATGTAAGTATATATGTCATGTAGTAACATTCATAATAACATGTAATATATACATGATGTAAGTATATATGTCATGTAGTAACATTCATAATAACATGTAATATATACATGATGTAAGTATGTCATGTAGTAACATTCATAATAACATGTAATATATACATGATGTAAGTATATATGTAGTATCTAGTAACATTCATAATAACATGTAATATTTACACATTTTGATCATTTTAAGCATACCTACTAATTTCACAGACGCATCACAAAGTTCACTTTTCCTTCAACAACAAGACTACTAATCATGGCAGACTTGATGAGAGACAACAAAGACTACTTTGGGACAAACAATTATCCAGAATCTTGTATTTTTGAGACTGAATATAAGGAGGATGACCTACAAATTTTAGAAGCTGTGTGCTAATCAGATGCAGCTTTAACCGAACACTAAGTGTCATGTAGCAGTAAGTGCTAAACAAGATATACAAACATAATAAAACAATCACCTACAGTACAATGTCTGCTCTCACTGGGATAAAGATTGATGGGATGTTTATATCTTCCCCTTTACATCAACAATTCATCATAATCCTCACATAGGGTTAAAAAAACAAGTGTCTTTTTGTGTCGTTCCGGCCATCTCCGGGTCTAAGTTGGATGTCAAAGTTGATCAACTTGTAGGTTTATGTTCACAACCTTCTACTATCCAGGTGAGAGACATGATTTATCATCTAGAATTAACTTTTACCAACTCAGAGGCCATGCAGCAGCTCATCATGTCAATAAACTAGCATAATAGTTTGTCTGTGTCAGCACTGATAATAACAATATCACTAATACTTGTTAATATTCGGGTCAGGACATGTAGATGTAGTATTGTTGGCAGTTTTTGGATGTTTTGAAATCACAATAGTGTACTCCTATTAGCTGCTTTGTTAGCCACCTCCTACTTGCTGCATTTTATGATTTAGAATGCATAAAAAAATAAAAACCTATTTCTTGTCTTACATGACGATTGTGAAGGAAAGTGCAGTTTCCCTTTTAAGTTTTCAAGAATAATGTTGTTATAACATTTCTGCTGACAAAGCAAGGACACAAGATGTCTGACGGGTTTTTAGGAGAGAGGAGGCGTGAAAAACTTTGTTCAATAAAACCTAGCAGCGTTACCATGGTAACTGACTCCCATGTTGGACTTGCCTCTCTCTCTCTGAATGCTGAAGTTGTCCTCGTTTGACATCCTCCTTCCCTTCACCTGCTTCCTGGACCCCCTGCTGGGAGTGCTTGTGACAACAATGTTGTGTTTGTGCAGCCTGATGTGTGACAACAATGTTGTGTTTGTGCAGCCTGATGTGTGACAACAATGTTGTGTTTGTGCAGCCTGATGTGTGACAACAATGTTGTGTTTGTGCAGCCTGATGTGTGACAACAATGTTGTGTTTGTGCAGCCTGATGTGTGACAACAATGTTGTGTTTGTGCAGCCTGATGTGTGACAACAATGTTGTGTTTGTGCAGCCTGATGTGTGACAACAATGTTGTGTTATTGCAGCCCGCTTCCAGGTGGAGGTGTGCAGCCTGATGTGTGACAAGTTAAAGCTGAGCACCTGGAAGGTCCAGCTAGCTGTTCTGCGCTGCATGAAGGCCTACTTCTCCAAGTAAGACTTGTTCTTATTTACACATTATTGTTGTATTTATTAGTCTGTGACTTGTTGTTATTTACACATTATTGTTGTATTTATTAGTGTGACTTGTTATTTACACATTATTGTTGTATTTATTAGTCTGTGACTTGTTATTTACACATTGTTGTTGTATTTATTAGTCTGTGACTTATTAACATATTACTGTTGTATTTATTAGTGTGTGACTTGTTATTAACATGTTGTTGTATTTATTAGTCTGTGACTTGTTATTTACACATTGTTGTTGTATTAGTGTGTGACTTGTTGTTATTTACATATTATTGTTGTATTTATTAGTGTGTGACTTGTTGTTATTTACACATTATTGTTGTATTTATTAGTGTGTGACTTGTTGTTATTTACACATTATTGTTGTATTTATTAGTGTGTGTAAGGCTGCAGCTAACGATTATTTTTCTATCGATTAATCTATAGATTATTTTTTCGATTAATCGGTTAATCTATAGATTATTTTTTCGATTAGTCTATAGATTATTTTTCCTTTTACCGATTATTTTTTTATTCAAAATGAAGATGAAAAAATAAATGTAGGCCCGTTTTTTCAAAAGGCATGGCTTTTATTTACAAAAAAAAGAAGTATGGCCACTCAGTCAACATTGACAACAACATGACTAAATATTCTGTAACAATGTAAACATTTAAAACTTTTAACATTTAACAAAATTAAAAGTAGCTTATTTGCTTTTTAATGTGCAAATATAAAAGTCAACATCCAGTGCAAATCTTAATATTCTGCAATAGTATAAGCATTTCAAAAGTAAAAGTATTGCTTATTTTACTTTAAAATGTGCAAAAATAAAGATAAACATCCAGTACAAAAAAAGTGCAAAACAAAATATTCTGTAACAACAGTGTAAACATTTCAACAAAAGTGAAAGTATTGCTTATTTGCTCAAATGTGCAAAAATAAAGATAAACATCCAATACAAAAAAGTGCCAATCTAAATATTCTGGAGCACTGTAAACATTAAGTATTGCTTTTCAAATGTGCAAAATAAACATCCAGTCCAACACAGTACACAATAACCAATTCTACTCATTCCAGTGAGTGACTAACAGTTGTAATGAAGAAAGGTTAGCATGTGTACATGTTTGGTTCTTTTCTTGTTTACAATATTCCCAGCAGCTGAAAATAGGCGCTCAGAAGGGGTCGATGTGGCTGGAACTGAGAGCTAATTAGCCTTCACCTCAAGCCAGGACTGCGAGTGAGCTGAGCTGCAGTTTATATTTCTAGAAGGTCAACGGGCTCATAGTGATGTTACTAGTAGTTGACTGGGAGGTGTTTATTATCATTTGGGGAGAGTCCGCTGCCTGATGCTCACCTGCTAAACACCTATCTGCTCCACGCTGAAGCGCTGACTACATGCGCTCTGAATACACACTGCTGATTGGCTGATAATGCTTTGTGTGTACCAATCAGATGGTTGTGTGGGTGGGACAATGCTGCGTGCTGAGACAGAGGCAGAAGAGCGAAGCAGCTTGTTATGACTTTAGCAGCTAAAGTTAGCTTTAGCTTAGAAACTCGTTCGGTACACCCCCGTGCCGAACCGAAAGCCCCGTACCGAAACGGTTCAATACAAAACACGTACCGTTACACCCCTAGCAGATACAAATGACACATTCATGTTTTTGTGTAATGATGACAACGTATGCTCGCGCGGACGATTGACTAGTTGATGGTTTTCTTTTCAAATGTTCGTTCATAGCCGTTGTGCTGCTATGATAGGCCATTTCCGCTCGACACAGTGTGCATACAACAACATTATTAGGCCGTTTATTGAAATACTCCCACACTTTTGACCACTTTTGGCATGCTTTTCCCCCCTCGCTCGCACCGCTCGCATCGTCTGCTTTGATCGTCTGCTTTGCGGTCCGCCATGACGGTAGAGTGACGTAAATATGCGACGCGTCGACGCACAAAAACGGCGTCGACGTATTTACGTAACCGATGACGTCGACTACGTCGACGCGTCGTTTCAGCCTTAAGTGTGTGACTTGTTATTTACACATTATTGTTGTATTTACTGTATATTTAGTGTGTGACTTGCTTTCTTTCTGCAGATTATTGTTGTTGGACAAGGACAAAAGTGACATGAGCACCCTGTCGGCCATCTTGACACACACTTGTGCTGCTCTCACTCATCCTTTAGGTAAACAACATCATCCCTTTAGTGTCCAAACTCATCCTTTAGGTAAACAACATCATTACTTTAGTGTCCAAACTCATCCTTTAGGTAAACAACATCATCACTTTAGTGTCCAAACTCATCCTTTAGGTAAACAACATCATTACTTTAGTGTCCAAACTCATCCTTTAGGTAAACAACATCATCACTTTAGTGTCCAAACTCATCCTTTAGGTAAACAACATCATCACTTTAGTGTCCAAACTCATCCTTTAGGTAAACAAAATCATCACTTTAGTGTCCAAACTCATCCTTCAGGTAAACAACATCATCACTTTAGTGTCCAAACTCATCCTTTAGGTAAACAACATCATCACTTTAGTGTCCAAACTCATCTTTTAGGTAAACAACATCATTACTTTAGTGTCCAAACTCATCCTTTAGGTAAACAACATCATTACTTTAGTGTCCAAACCTTTGGACTTGGGGGCCACGAATACAAAGAAATGATGATGATGATGACATTGGGATGAAATAATTTGGTCAACAGCCAAAAGTAACTGTGTGTGTGTGTGTGTGTGTGTGTGTGTGTGTGTGTGTGTGTGTGTGTGTGTGTGTGTGTGTGCGTGCGTATATATATATATATATATATATATATATATATATATATATATATATATATATATATATATATATATATATATATATATATATATATATATATATATATTTTTTTTTATATATATATATATATATAAATATATATATATATACACATATATATATATATATATATATTTTATATATATATATATATACACAGTATATACACATATATACCTGTATATACAAACCCCGTTTCCATATGAGTTGGGAAATGGTGTTAGATGTAAATATAAACGGAATACAATGATTTGCAAATCCTTTGCAAGCCATATTCAGTTGAATATGCTACAAAGACAACATATTTCATGTTCAAACTGATAAACTTTTTTTTTTTTGCAAATAATCATTAACTTTATAATTTGATGGCAGCAACACGTGCCAAAGAAGTTGGGAAAGGTGGCAATAAATACTGATAAAGTTGAGGAATGCTCATCAAACACTTATTTGGAACATCCCACAGGTGTGCAGGCTAATTGGGAACAGGTGGGTGCCATGATTGGGTATAAAAGTAGATTCCATGAAATGCTCAGTCATTCACAAACAAGGATGGGGCGAGGGTCACCACTTTGTCAACACATGCCTGAGCAAATTGTTGAACAGATTAAGAACAACCTTTCTCAAGCAGCTATTGCAAGGAATTTAGGGATTTCACCATCTACGCTCCGTAATATCATCAAAGGGTTCAGAGAATGTGGAGAAATCACTGCACGTAAGCAGCTAAGCCCGTGACCTTCCATCCCTCAGGCTGTACTGCATCAACAAGCAGTGTGTAAAGGATATCACCACATGGAACACTTCAGAAAACCACTGTCAGTAACTACAGTTGGTCGCTACATCTGTAAGTGCAAGTTAAAACTCTCCTATGCAAGGCCAAAACCGTTTATCAACAACACCCAGAAACGCTGTCGGCTTCGCTGGGCCTGAGCTCATCTAAGATGGACTGATACAAAGTGGAAAAGTGTTCTGTGGTCTGACGAGTCCACATTTCTAATTGTTTTTGGAAACTGTGGACGTCGTGTCCTCCGGACCAAAGAGGAAAAGAACCATCCGGATTGTTCTAGGCGCAAAGTGTAAAAGGCAGCATGTGTGATGGTATGGGGGTGTATTAGTGGCCAAGACATGGGTAACTTACACATCTGTGAAGGCACCATTAATGCTGAAAGTTACATACAGCTTTTGGAGCAACATATGTTGCCATCCAAGCAACGTTACCATGGACGCCCCTGCTTATTTCAGCAAGACAATGCCAAGCCACGTGTTACATCAACGTGGCTTCATAGTAAAAGAGTGCGGGTACTAGACTGGCCTGCCTGTAGTCCAGACATTGAAAATGTGTGGCACCTGCAATGTGAGAAGGGAGACCCCCGGACTGTTGAACAACTTAAGCTGTACATCAAGCAAGAATGGGAAAGAATTCCACTTCAAAAATGTGTCTCCTCACTTCCTAAACCTTTACTGAGTGTTGTTAAAAGGAAAGGCCATGTAACACAGTGGTGAACATGCCCTTTCCCAACTACTTTGGCACGTGTTGCAGCCATGACATTCTAAGTTAATTATTATTTGCAAAAAAAAAAAAAAAGTTTATGAGTTTGAACATGAAATATGTTGTCTTTGTAGCATATTCAACTGAATATGGCTTGAAAAGGATTTGCAAATCATTGTATTCCGTTTATATTTACATCTAACACCATTTCCCAACTCATATGGAAACGGGGTTTGTACATATATATATACATATATCTGTATATACAGTATGTATATATATATATATATGTGTATATACTGTATATTTATATATATGTATACATACATATATATACACACATATATATATAAATACATATATATGTATATATATATATATATATACACACATATTTATATATATATATATATATATATATATATATATATTAGGGCTGCAACCAACGATTAATTTGATAATCGATTAATCTGTCGATTACTACTTCGATTAATCGATTAGTAATCGGATAAAAGAGACAAACTACATTTCTATTCTTTCCAGTATTTTATTGAAAAAAACCAGCATAATGGCACCATACTTATTTTGATTATTGTTTCTCAGCTGTTTGTACATGTTGCAGTTTATAAATAAAGGTTTATTTAAAAAAAAAAAAAAATTTTTTTAAAAAGCCTCTGCGCATAGCATAGATCCAACGAATCGATGACTAAATTAATCGGCAACTATTTTTATAATTGATTTTAATCGATTTAATCGATTAGTTGTTGCAGCCCTAATATATATATATATATATATATATATATATATATATATATATATATATATATATATATATATATATATATATATATATATATATATATATATATATGTAAATGTATGTATGTATGTAAGCAGGACACCCCTGCTCTAGTACTACTACTTTAACTACTACCTTCTTTTTGTTGTACTTCAAGTACTACCTTCTTTTTGTTGTCTTTGAGCAGAAAACAAAAGTTACTCGTCTGTGAGGACAGAAGCTCTTTCAGTGGTGGAACTCATTGTGAAGAGAACTGGAGGTAAGAACTTGTCATCTACACAATAGTAGTGGAGGTAAGAACTTGTCAACTACACAATAGTAGTGGAGGTAAGAACTTGTCATCTACACAATAGTAGTGGAGGTAAGAACTTGTCAACTACACAATAGTAGTGGAGGTAAGAACTTGTCATCTACACAATAGTAGTGGAGGTAAGAACTTGTCAACTACACAATAGTAGTGGAGGTAAGAACTTGTCAACTACACAATAGTAGTGGAGGTAAGAACTTGTCATCTACACAATAGTAGTGGAGGAAAGAACTTGTCATCTACACAATAGTAGTGGAGGAAAGAACTTGTCAACTACACAATAGTAGTGGAGGTAAGAACTTGTCATCTACACAATAGTAGTGGAGGTAAGAACTTGTCATCTACACAATAGTAGTGGAGGAAAGAACTTGTCAACTACACAATAGTAGTGGAGGTAAGAACTTGTCATCTACACAATAGTAGTGGAGGTAAGAACTTGTCATCTACACAATAGTAGTGGAGGTAAGAACTTGTTAACTACACAATAGTAGTGGAGGTAAGAACTTGTCATCTACACAATAGTAGTGGTGGTAAGAACTTGTTAACTACACAATAGTAGTGGAGGTAAGAACTTGTCATCTACACAATAGTAGTGGAGGTAAGAACTTGTCATCTACACAATAGTAGCGGAGGTAAGAACTTGTCATCCACACACAACTACACAATAATAGTGGAGGTAAGAACTTGTCATCCACACACAACTACACAATAGTAGTGGAGGTAAGAACTTGTCATCAACACACAACATCTTGATGAACGCACACAACATAAGTGTGTGATGTTAAACAGCATCTGAAGTGTTGTGTGTCCACAGAGAGCGAGCAGTGGCAGTGTGTGTCTGAAGTGTTGTGTGTCCACAGAAAGCGAGCAGTGGCAGTGTGTGTCTGAAGTGTTGTGTGTCCACAGAGAGCGAGCAGTGGCAGTGTGTGTCTGAAGTGTTGTGTGTCCACAGAGAGCGAGCAGTGGCAGTTGTGTGTCTGAAGTGTTGTGTGTCCACAGAGAGCGAGCAGTGGCAGTGTGTGTCCTGAAGTGTTGTGTGTCCACAGAAAGCGAGCAGTGGCAGTGTGTGTCTGAAGTGTTGTGTGTCCACAGAAAGCGAGCAGTGGCAGTGTGTGTCTGAAGTGTTGTGTGTCCACAGAAAGCGAGCAGTGGCAGTGTGTGTCTGAAGTGTTGTGTGTCCACAGAAAGCGAGCAGTGGCAGTGTGTGTCTGAAGTGTTGTGTGTCCACAGAGAGCGAGCAGTGGCAGTGTGTGTCTGAAGTGTTGTGTGTCCACAGAAAGCGAGCAGTGGCAGTGTGTGTCTGAAGTGTTGTGTGTCCACAGAGAGCGAGCAGTGGCAGTGTGTGTCTGAAGTGTTGTGTGTCCACAGAGAGCGAGCAGTGGCAGTGTGTGTCTGAAGTGTTGTGTGTCCACAGAAAGCGAGCAGTGGCAGTGTGTGTCTGAAGTGTTGTGTGTCCACAGAGAGCGAGCAGTGGCAGTGTGTGTCTGAAGTGTTGTGTGTCCACAGAGAGCGAGCAGTGGCAGTGTGTGTCTGAAGTGTTGTGTGTCCACAGAAAGCGAGCAGTGGCAGTGTGTGTCTGAAGTGTTGTGTGTCCACAGAGAGCGAGCAGTGGCAGTGTGTGTCTGAAGTGTTGTGTGTCCACAGAGAGCGAGCAGTGCAGTGTGTTCTGAAGTGTTGTGTGTCCACAGAGAGCGAGCAGTGGCAGTGTGTGTCTGAAGTGTTGTGTGTCCACAGAGAGCGAGCAGTGGCAGTGTGTGTCTGAAGTGTTGTGTGTCCACAGAAGAGCGAGCAGTGGCAGTGTGTGTCTGAAGTGTTGTGTGTCCACAGAGAGCGAGCAGTGGCAGTGTGTGTCTGAAGTGTTGTGTGTCCACAGAGAGCGAGCAGTGGCAGTGTGTGTCTGAAGTGTTGTGTGTCCACAGAGAGCGAGCAGTGGCAGTGTGTGTCTGAAGTGTTGTGTGTCCACAGAGAGCGAGCAGTGGCAGTGTGTGTCTGAAGTGTTGTGTGTCCACAGAGAGCGAGCAGTGGCAGTGTGTGTCTGAAGTGTTGTGTGTCCACAGAGAGCGAGCAGTGGCAGTGTGTGTCTGAAGTGTTGTGTGTCCACAGAGAGCGAGCAGGTGGCAGTGTGTGTCTGAAGTGTTGTGTGTCCACAGAGAGCGAGCAGTGGCAGTGTGTGTCTGAAGTGTTGTGTGTCCACAGAGAGCGAGCAGTGGCAGTGTGTGTCTGAAGTGTTGTGTGTCCACAGAGAGCGAGCAGTGGCAGTGTGTGTCTGAAGTGTTGTGTGTCCACAGAGAGCGAGCAGTGGCAGTGTGTGTCTGAAGTGTTGTGTGTCCACAGAGAGCGAGCAGTGGCAGTGTGTGTCTGAAGTGTTGTGTGTCCACAGAGAGCGAGCAGTGGCAGTGTGTGTCTGAAGTGTTGTGTGTCCACAGAGAGCGAGCAGTGGCAGTGTGTGTCTGAAGTGTTGTGTGTCCACAGAAAGCGAGCAGTGGCAGTGTGTGTCTGAAGTGTTGTGTGTCCACAGAGAGCGAGCAGTGGCAGTGTGTGTCTGAAGTGTTGTGTGTCCACAGAGAGCGAGCAGTGGCAGTGTGTGTCTGAAGTGTTGTGTGTCCACAGAGAGCGAGCAGTGGCAGTGTGTGTCTGAAGTGTTGTGTGTCCACAGAGAGCGAGCAGTGGCAGTGTGTGTCTGAAGTGTTGTGTGTCCACAGAGAGCGAGCAGTGGCAGTGTGTGTCTGAAGTGTTGTGTGTCCACAGAGAGCGAGCAGTGGCAGTGTGTGTCTGAAGTGTTGTGTGTCCACAGAGAGCGAGCAGTGGCAGTGTGTGTCTGAAGTTCGAAGTGTGTGTGTCCACAGAGAGCGAGCAGTGGCAGTGGTGTGTCTGAAGTGTTGTGTGTCCACAGAGAGCGAGCAGTGGCAGTGTGTGTCTGAAGTGTTGTGTGTCCACAGAGAGCGAGCAGTGGCAGTGTGTGTCTGAAGTGTTGTGTGTCCACAGAAGAGCGAGCAGTGGCAGTGTGAATGTCTGAAGTGTTGTGGTGTGTGAAGTGTGTTTGTCCACAGAGAGCGAGCAGTGGCAGTGTGTGTCTGAAGTGTTGTGTGTCCACAGAGAGCGAGCAGTGGTTCACAGATCGAGCCAGTGGCATGTGTGTCTGAAGTGTTTGTGTGTCCACAGAAAGCGAGCAGTGGCAGTGTGTGTCTGAGTGTTGTGTG